>NC_060195.1:7978959-8056459 GCF_021184085.1 Oncorhynchus gorbuscha | reverse complement strand
TTTGGGGCTGTTGAGTTGTGTTTGGGGGCTGTTTAGTTGTGTTTGATGGCTGTTGGTTGTGTTTGGGGCCTGTTGGTTGTCTGGGTGGCTGTTGAGTTGTGTTTGGGGGCTGTTCAGTTGTGTTTTCAGGCTGTTGGTTGTCCGGGTGGCTGTTGTTAGTGTTTGGGGGCTGTTGGTAGTGATGGGGGCTGTTAGTAGTGGTTGGGATCTGTTGGTAGTGTTTGGGTGCTGTTGGTAGTGGTTGGGGGCTGTTGGTAGTGGTTGGGGGCTGTTGGTAGTGTTTGGGGGCTGTTGGTAGTGTTTGGGGGCTGTTGGTCATGTTTGGGGTCTGCTGGTAGTGGTTGGTGGCTGTTGGTAGGGTTTGGGGGCTGTTGGTAGTGGTTAGGGGCTATTGGTAGTGGTTTGGGCTGTTGGTAGTGGTTGGGGGCTGTTGGTAGTGGTTGGGGGCCGTTGGTAGTGTTTGGGGGCTGTTGGTAGTGGTTGGGGTTAGGGTTATCAAGGAACAGAAAACAATTGTATCAAGGAAGAGGCCAACATTCTACATTCTACAGGCCAACATTCTACATTCTACAGGCCAACATTCTACATTCTACAGGCCAACATTCTACTTTCTACAGGCCAACATTCTACATTCTACTGGCCAACATTCTACTGGCCAACATTATACATTCTACAGGCCAACATTCTACATTCTACAGGCCAATATTCTACATTCTACTGGCCAACATTCTACATTCTACTGGCCAACATTCTACATTATAATGGCCAACATTCTACATTCTACTGGCCAACATTCTACATTCTACAGGCCAACATTCTACATTCTAGAGGCCAACATTCTACTTTCTACAGGCCAACATTCTACATTCTACTGGCCAACATTCTACTGGCCAACATTCTACATTCTACAGGCCAACATTCTACATTCTACAGGCCAATATTCTACATTCTACTGGCCAACATTCTACATTCTACTGGCCAACATTCTACATTATACTGGCCAACATTCTACATTCTACTGGCCAACATTCTACATTCTAGAGACCAACATTCTACATTCTAGAGGCCAACATTCTACCGGCCAACATTCTACATTCTACAGGCCAACATTCTACATTCCACAGGCCAACTGACTAACTCAACTTGATTCACCCCGCCGTAGGCATTCTGACTGTCAACACTACTACTTAACATAATACTCTTCACTTGAGCCTCAAATAGCCCTTAACCAGACGCCACAGAGTACATAACACAGACAGGTGACAGACATGCTAATTATCAAGCGCGGGCAGGGCAAGGCTATACTGACAGACTGCTTACCTCGTGCCAGATAAGATTTAACTGGTGCTCACACACTGTGAACAGAGAATAGAGAAGGCTTGTGTAAAGACATGGAAAACAAAGGAATGGGGTGGTAGAGAAGTGTCAGTATGGCTTGGCACTGCTTTCCATTGACACAATTCAGATTCTGTAAATGTTTTTTCTTTACTGTATATGACAATATTGATAGAATTAAGCAGAAAGTCAGAGGTAGCAAAGTGTTATGCAGGTGAATGAGGACCCAAAAGCAACTTGGCGAAAACAGAGTCTTTAATCCAGTAAAGTAAAAATACAATCAAATAAAACAATTTCCACTCGTAATGACGAGAACCGACTGGAGACTTGATCTTGAACTGCAGGTTGCCTCGGGAAGGCACTTGAACTTAGCAGACTCAGACACCTGCTCACCACGCAGCATCTGAGGGAAACACGACACGACAGGGCGATACACAAACACAGCACGGTGAACAATAGACAAGGATCCGACAGGGCAGGAACGGAAAACAAGGAGAGAAATAGGGACTCTAATCAGGGAAAAGGATCGGGAACAGGTGTGGGAAGACTAAATGATTGATTAGGGGAATAGGAACAGCTGGGAACAGGAACGGAACGATAGAGAGAGGAGAGAGAGGGAGGGGGAGAGAGAGGGATAGAAAAAGGGAACGAACCTAATAAGACCAGCAGGGGGAAACGAACAGAAGGGAAAGCATAATGACAAGACAATATATGACAAAACATGACAGCAAAGTGTGCACAGAGGGTCTGGTGTTGTCCCTGTAGAGTTAATCTGTCTGACTGTTCTCTTTGAGTAAACCTGTCTGACTGTTCTCTTTGAGTAAACCTGTCTGACTGTTCTCTTTGAGTTAATCTGTCTGACTGTTCTCTTTGAGTTAATCTGTCTGACTGTTCTCTTTGAGTTAATCTGTCTGACTGTTCTCTTTGAGGAAACCTGTCTGACTGTTCTCTTTGAGTTAACCTGTCTGACTGTTCTCTTTGAGTAAACTTGTCTGACTGTTCTCTTTGAGTAAACCTGTCTGACTGTTCTCTTTGAGTAAACCTGTCTGACTGTTCACTTTGAGTAAACCTGTCTGACTGTTCTCTTTGAGTAAACCTGTCTGACTGTTCTCTTTGAATAAACCTGTCTGACTGTTCTCTTTGAGTAAACCTGTCTGACTGTTCTCTTTGAGTAAACCTGTCTGACTGTTCTCTTTGAGTTAATCTGTCTGACTGTTCTCTTTGAGTAAACCTGTCTGACTGTTCTCTTTGAGTAAACCTGTCTGACTGTTCTCTTTGAGTAAACCTGTCTGACTGTTCTCTTTGAGTAAACCTGTCTGACTGTTCTCTTTGAATAAACCTGTCTGACTGTTCTCTTTGAGTAAACCTGTCTGCCTGTTCTCTTTGAGTAAACCTGTCTGACTGTTCTCTTTGAGTTAACCCGTCTGACTGTTCTTTTTGAATAAACCTGTCTGACTGTTCTCTTTGAGTAAACCTGTCTGACTGTTCTCTTTGAGTAAACCTGTCTGACTGTTCTCTGGCCCTGGTGTTGTCCCTGTAGAGTAAAAACTGTCTATCTCTAGGCTCCGTTGGCTCTGAGGCAGCAGAGACACCCAGCTGTGTAATTTCCCTGTGTGGTGGAACCATCATGACAGTGTTGCCAGAAAGATTACCACCAGACTCACCAAACCACACTCTGCCTGGCTGCTGACTGTCTGGCTGCCGGCTGTGTGGCTGTGTGGCTGTGTGGCTGTCTGGCTGTGTGGCTGTGTGGCTGTCTGGCTGTCTGGCTGTCTGGCTGTCTGGCTGTGTGGCTGTCTGGCTGTCTGGCTGTCTGGCTGTGTGGCTGTCTGGCTGTCTGGCTGTGTGGCTGTCTGGCTGTCTGGCTGTGTGGCTGTGTGGCTGTCTGGCTGTCTGGCTGTGTGGCTGTGTGGCTGTCTGGCTGTGTGGCTGTCTGGCTGTCTGGCTGTCTGGCTGTCTGGCTGTTTGGCTGTCTGGCTGTCTGGCTGTCTGGCTGTGTGGCTGCCTGGCTGTGTGGCTGTGTGGCTGTGTGGCTGTCTGGCTGCCTGGCTGTGTGGCTGTCTGGCTGTCTGGCTGTCTGGCTGTCTGGCTGTCTGGCTGTGTGGCTGTGTGGCTGTCTGGCTGTCTGTCTGTCTGGCTGTGTGGCTGTCTGGCTGTGTGGCTGTGTGGCTGTGTGGCTGTGTGGCTGTGTGGCTGTCTGGCTGTGTGGCTGTGTGGCTGTCTGGCTGTGTGGCTGTGTGGCTGTCTGGCTGTCTGGCTGTGTGGTTGTGTGGCTGTCTGGCTGTCTGGCTGTCTGGCTGTCTGGCTGTCTGGCTGTCTGGCTGTTTGGCTGTCTGGCTGCCTGGCTGTGCGGCTGTGTGGCTGTCTGGCTGTCTGGCTGTCTGGCTGTCTGGCTGTCTGGCTGTGTGGCTGCCTGGCTGTGTGGCTGTGTGGCTGTCTGGCTGCCTGGCTGTGTGGCTGTGTGGCTGCCTGGCTGTGTGGCTGTGTGGCTGTGTGGCTGTCTGGCTGTCTGGCTGTGTGGCTGTGTGGCTGTGTGGCTGTGTGGCTGCCTGGCTGTGTGGCTGTGTGGCTGCCTGGCTGTGTGGCTGTGTGGCTGTCTGGCTGTCTGGCTGTGTGGCTGTGTGGCTGTCTGGCTGTCTGGCTGTGTGGCTGTGTGGCTGTGTGGCTGTCTGGCTGTCTGGCTGTCTGGCTGCCTGGCTGTGTGGCTGTGTGGCTGTGTGGCTGTGTGGCTGTGTGGCTGTCTGGCTGCCTGGCTGTGTGGCTGTGTGGCTGTCTGGCTGTCTGGCTGTCTGGCTGTCTGGCTGCCTGGCTGTGTGGCTGTGTGGCTGTCTGGCTGCCTGGCTGTGTGGCTGTGTGGCTGCCTGGCTGTGTGGCTGTGTGGCTGTCTGGCTGCCTGGCTGTGTGGCTGTCTGGCTGCCTGGCTGTGTGGCTGTGTGGCTGTGTGGCTGCCTGGCTACTGACTGTCTCTGGATACCATTGATGTTCAGACAATTAGTTACATAACAGGAATGACTGACAGGTTGCTGTGCCTGTGTTGACAAACAATAGGTCAACAATAGTTATCTAATAAACCAATGGCCTTATTGGATTGAATTCATACAACTGAGGTTTTGGGTGAGTTGGGTCATTAAGTAGCAAATGGGTGAGTTGGGTCATTAAGTAGCAAATGGGTGAGTTGGGTCATTAAGTAGCAAATGGGTGAGTTGGGTCATTAAGTAGCAAATGGGTGAGTTGGGTCATTAAGTAGCAAATGGGTGAGTTGGGTCATTAAGTAGAAAATGGGTGAGTTGGGTCATTAAGTAGCAAATGGGTGAGTTGGGTCATTAAGTAGCAAATGGGTGAGTTGGGTCATTAAGTAGCAAATGGGTGAGTTGGGTCATTAAGTAGCAAATGGGTGAGTTGGGTCATTAAGTAGCAAATGGGTGAGTTGGGTCATTAAGTAGAAAATGGGTGAGTTGGGTCATTAAGTAGCAAATGGGTGAGTTGGGTCATTAAGTAAAAAATGGGCGTGGCCTAAAAATATCCCCACCTGGTTCTGAGTTCTGCAAAAATAACAGTTCATCTATTAATTGTTCCTAAACGACTGTGGTTGTGTAATGTTTTCATGCATCAACGTACCTGTAAGGCGGGCGGGTATTCATCACGTGTTAGACGGGAACAGACACAAGGCATTTTAGATTACACAATGGTGTGAAATGTCTGTGAAATGTCTGTGCAATGGTGCTCAGACAAGTTCATCCAAGGAGCTAGTCTCCCTGACACTCAACCCGTATTTAGTCACATATTAGATTAACTTCTATTAATGGTACATTTATCAAGTCATTTAGTATTGATCAATTCATGTATCAAATCATTTCAATTTGCTATTCGGGAACTTTGTGCCCTAAAAAACGACTTAAGAAGTCACCATCACACATTCTACCAATGTGTTGGCAGAACTATATAATAGGTTTATGCAATGTTAAAAACCAGCAGCACGATCACATGGACACTCTAAGACCCCAGATCTGATTAGATGTTAACATGTTAGACAGCTTTATACTGTTTCGTTACCGAAGACTTCATCTGGAAGACTTTCATAGCGTTTTTGCAATTGTCTCTCTCTCTCTCTTTAAAAAGTTAAATATGCGCAGATAACGCTGCGGCTATGAAAAAGGTGATGACGTAAAATCTCTTTATCAAAGTCAACCAACCAGGAGAGGACGTGCACAGGACAAGGAGAGGTGAATTGTTTAGAGATATTTGGCCACGTAGACAGAAATGTGAGCCAGCTAGCTGTCACCATGTTTGAGTCCCAAAGGACACACTGTTCCCTATATCTTGCGATATTTTTGACCAGCTCTGGTCGAAAGTAGTGCACTACATAGGGAATATAATAGGGAATATAATTTGGGACACTGTCCTTATCTTCCCCCAGCATCGGAGAGCTCTGTCAGTGGTTCCCACGAACATGTCAGGAGGATTCCAGAGCGTGACGGACTATGCTAGCTACATCTCTACAGAGAGGTTCAGGAGATATAAAGGAACTAGCTACATCTCTACAGAGAGGTTCAGGAGATATAAAGGAACTAGCTACATCTCTACAGAGAGGTTCAGGAGATATAAAGGAACTAGCTACATCTCTACAGAGAGGTTCAGGAGATATAAAGGAACTAGCTACACCTCTACAGAGAGGTTCAGGAGATATAAAGGAACTAGCTACATCTCTACAGACAGGTTCAGGAGATATAAAGGAACTAGCTACATCTCTACAGACAGGTTCAGGAGATATAAAGGAACTAGCTACACCTCTACAGAGAGGTTCAGGAGATACAAAGGAACTAGCTACATCTCTACAGAGAGGTTCAGGAGATATAAAGGAACTAGCTACATCTCTACAGAGAGGTTCAGGAGATATAAAGGAACTAGCTACATCTCTACAGAGAGGTTCAGGAGATATAAAGGAACTAGCTACATCTCTACAGAGAGGTTCAGGAGATATAAAGGAACTAGCTACATCTCTACAGAGAGGTTCAGGAGATATAAAGGAACTAGCTACATCTCTACAGAGAGGTTCAGGAGATATAAAGGAACTAGCTACATCTCTACAGAGAGGTACAGGAGATATAAAGGAACTAGCTACACCTCTACAGAGAGGTTCAGGAGATATAAAGGAACTAACTACAGTACATCCCATAGCACTATGAGTCTTTGAATATAAACTGTCCTGGCACAACCTGAGTATGGAATCATTCAAATTAAATTAGTAAAATGACTGTACAGATGATCAAGTTAAATGTAATCAGATCAAAGTGAGAGAGCATGTGAGGGAGTGCTAACCAGGTACTGTACATCTACACTGTCTGAAGTCCCACACAATTTAGACTTTATTGTTTGTACCTGAAGTCCCACACAATTTAGACTTTCTTGTTTGTACCTGAAGCCCCATACAATTTAGACGTTCTTGTTTGTACCTGAAGCCCCATACAGGAGAAGTACAGGGGCTTGGTGTTGACTTGCTTTGCTCTTATACTTTTAAAACCTAGAGGAAGGAGTCTCAAAGGACCATTTGTCTATACGTCGTCAGGTTTAAAGATAATTGGGTGAGAATATCCTGCACGTTTCTGTAGATACTGTAGATACTCCTCCTTCCTCTCTTTCGTGACGAGATGTCCCATAATTAGACAGGAGCCTTTGTGCCAAACATCAAACAGTAATACATTGGAATCTACGTCTTAAGCCTGAAGAGATCAACGTAAATTTAAAAGGCAAAAGCAAACTCCTCTGCATGACAACCTATCAATGTCAGTTGTGTTCCTTTAGACCCAGAGATCAAGGAGAAATTACTCCAGGCCCACGCCACCTTAATGTTTTTCAACAAAAAAATGATCCACACCTTTAAACAATTATGTTAATTGTATTCTGGATTATTTTGCATTAATTTCAAAGATCATTGCTTTTAAGCAAATAAGCAGTAGTGGTCTTTATTTTTGGTGAGAAGACAGTGTCTGCGTCCTAAGTAGATCCTGGTCAAAAGAAGTGGAAAAGAGTGTCATTTGGAAAAGAGTGTCATTTGGAATAGAGTGTCATTTGGAATAGAGTGTCATTTGGAATAGAGTGTCATTTGGAATAGAGTGTCATTTGGAATAGAGTGTCATTTGGAATAGAGTGTACTTTGGAATAGAGTGCCATTTGGAATAGAGTGCCATTTGGAATAGAGTGCCATTTGGAATAGAGTGCCATTTGGAATAGAGTGCCATTTGGAATAGAGTGCCGTGTGGAATAGAGTGCTGTTTGGAATAGAGTGCCGTTTGGAATAGAGTTCCATTTTGGAATAGAGTGCCATTTGGAATAGAGTGCCATTTGGAATAGAGTGCCATTTGGAATAGAGTGCCATTTGGAATAGAGTGCCGTTTGGAATAGAGTGCCGTTTGGAATAGAGTGCCATTTGGAATAGAGTGCCGTTTGGAATAGAGTGCCGTTTGGAATAGAGTGCCGTTTGGAATAGAGTTCCATTTGAGACACAATCAATGACGCATAGCCAAGAGAATCTGATTAATGGAATGACATGCTCTCATCTGATTTTAAGATCAAAACAACAGAGTCTCAAAGTAAGGCCTTGTCATCCCACTGAAACGCTGTGTCTAGAGAAATGAACTGTATGAATTCTTCATAGTTGTTCTTGTAATATTCTGGCTGGTGACGTTAGTCACATTAATCTGGGAAAATACAAGGGAGAGTTGAGGTTGATATTCTTCAAGAATCAATGGGTGTATGACATTCATTAAAAGGAGCACTGAACCCAATATAACTATATACCAGAGTGTGTCTTTTAAATCTGGCTCACTGGAAACAGGGCCTAATTAAAGGCATGCTTCTGGGTTATTTTATACTTCTTCAATGGTCGTTATTCCACTACTCTACGCCAGAACTACGCCTGTACCCCCCCCCACCACCACCAATTCAGCACATCCACCAAACATCGGAGGCAGCTTCCTGTCTGCTAATGGCACCGTATCCCTTACGTAATGCCTTACTATGAACTCTGGTCAAAAGTAGTGCACTATATAGGAAATAGTGTGCTGTTTGGGAGCTCCCTGTGTCTTTAGGGCTGAAGCAGAGGGGCTTTGAACTCAGGAAAGGAGAGGCACGGTCCCTGTTAACTTCCAAACAAACTCCCTTCCCGCCGGGCTCTTACAGCTCCTGTGTGTGTGTGTGTGTGTGTGTGTGTGTGTCCGTGCATGCGTCTGAATGCGTCACACTGTTCTGTAGAACAGTAGTTGGACTTTAGATCCATTCTCCATGGTGGCAGATAGGAAAGTCAGTTAAGCACAAATACTTACTTACAATGACAGCCTTCCCCAGACAAACCCTGACAACACTTTGCCAATTGTGTACCACCCTATGGGACTCCCAATCACAGTCAGTTGTGATAGAGGCTGGAATTGAACCAGGGTCTGTAGTGACACCTCTTAGCACTGAGATGCAGTGCCTTAGACCACTGCACCACTCAGGAGCTTACTTAAAGCCCAATACAATTTTGACCCTATTGAGGATTGAGGGGTCCAGCAGAGTGGCTTTGAACTCAGGAAAGGAAAGGGACGGTTGCTGTAAACTCCGGAACAGCCTCCCTCCCTGTTGAGCATTCAGGAAAGGAAAGGGATTGCACCTGTAAACTCCAGAACAGCCTCCCTCCCTGTTGAGCTTTCAGCAAAGGAAAGGGATTGCACCTGTAAACTCCGGAACAGCCTCCCTCCCTGTTGAGCTTTCAGCAAAGGAAAGGGATTGCACCTGTAAACTCCGGAACAGCCTCCCTCCCTGTTGAGCTTTCAGCAAAGGAAAGGGATTGCACCTGTAAACTCCGGAACAGCCTCCCTCCCTGTTGAGCTTTCAGCAAAGGAAAGGGATTGCACCTGTAAACTCCGGAACAGCCTCCCTCCCTGTTGAGCATTCAGCAAAGGAAAGGGATTGCACCTGTAAACTCCGGAACAGCCTCCCTCCCTGTTGAGCATTCAGCAAAGGAAAGGGATTGCACCTGTAAACTCCGGAACAGCCTCCCTCCCTGTTGAGCTTTCAGCAAAGGAAAGGGATTGCACCTATAAACTCCGGAACAGCCTCCCTCCCTGTTGAGCTTTCAGCAAAGGAAAGGGATTGCACCTGTAAACTCCGGAACAGCCTCTCTCCCTGTTGAGCTTTCAGCAAAGGAAAGAGATTGCACCTGTAAACTCCGGAACAGTCTCCCTCCCTGTTGAGCAATCAGCAAAGGAAAGGGATTGCACCTGTAAACTCCGGAACAGCCTCCCTCCCTGTTGAGCTTTCAGCAAAGGAAATGTTATGCTGGTGAATGAGGACCCAAAAGCGACTTAACGAAAACAGAGTCTTTATTCCAGTATATGACAAAAGTAATAATCCTGGAAAAATCAAGAAGAAAACAAAACAGGAAAAAACTTAAATCCACTCGTAGTAACGAGGACAGACTGGAGACTCGACCATTGACTGCAGGTTGCTTCGGGAAGGCACCGACCGTAGCACTAAGACTAAGACCTGCTCACACGCAGCATCTGAAGGAGACAAAACACGACAGGGCGAGACAAGGACACAGCACAGCGAACATCATACAAGGATCCGACAAGGACAGAAGCGGAAAACAAGGGGGAGAAATAGGGGCTCTAATCAGAGGGCAAAATAGGGGACAGGTGTGAAAAGAGTAAATGAGTGAGTTAGGAGAATGAGGAACAGCTGGGAGCAGGAACGGAATGATAGAGAGAAGAGAGAGAGGGAGGGGGAGAGAGAGGGATAGAAAAAGGGAACGAACCTAATAAGACCAGCAGGGGGAAACGAACAGAAGGGAAAGCACAAGGACAAGACAATATATGACAAAACATGACAGGAAAGGGATTGCACCTGTAAACTCCGGAACAGCCTCCCTCCCTGTTGAGCATTCAGCAAAGGAAAGGGATTGCACCTGTAAACTCCGGAACAGCCTCCCTCCCTGTTGAGCTTTCAGCAAAGGAAAGGGATTGCACCTGTAAACTCCGGAACAGCCTCCCTCCCTGTTGAGCTTTCAGCAAAGGAAAGGGATTGCACCTGTAAACTCCGGAACAGCCTCCCTCCCTGTTGAGCATTCAGGAAAGGAAAGGGATTGCACCTGTAAACTCCGGAACAGCCTCCCTCCCTGTTGAGCTTTCAGCAAAGGAAAGGGATTGCACCTGTAAACTCCGGAACAGCCTCTCTCCCTGTTGAGCTTTCAGCAAAGGAAAGGGATTGCACCTGTAAACTCCGGAACAGCCTCCCTCCCTGTTGAGCTTTCAGCAAAGGAAAGGGAAAGCATCCCTTCCCTACGAGCTTTAAATGACGCGGCAGCAGTGTTGGATGCCAACTGATTTCGCCCTCTAAATGGTACTCATGCTATACCGTAATTCCAATTTTATTGGGCATTCAGGGTCCCATGTTTATCTTCCGCGTTTCTGGTATTTGTAATCTCTCCCCTGTGAGATGATCACTATCTGTGAGACTGTACAGTAAAGTACCTGCAGCTGCAGTTTCAGAGTTGACAGAGATATTCTGTGTTGACAGAGATATTAGTTGGCTCTAACGTGGAGATGTATGAAAAGGGAACTTTCCACTCTTGATTGGTTGACAGAGATAGGACTTGATGCCTGACGGGGACATGTAAAGGGAGTGTTTCTCAGTCCGTCACGGTCGTGAGGACAGAGCACAGACGTGAGGACAGAGCACAGTCGTGAGGACAGAGCACTCTTTCACAGTTGACATTAGCTGAAAATAGGGAGTGGCAGGGCTGACATAGTCAGTTGCCAGTGAGGCGTAAAGCACTGCAGGGCCTTATGTAAAGTCCATATACAGTTGAAGTCAGACGTTGACATACACCTTAGCCAAATACATTTAAACTCAGTTTTTGACATTTAATCCTACTAACAATTCCCTGTCTTAGGTCAGTTAGGATCACCACTTCATTTTATTAAGAATGTGAAATGTCAGAATAGTAGTAGAGAGAATTATTTATTTCAGCTTGAATTTCTTTCATCACATTCCCAGTGGGTCAGAAGTTTACATACACTGAATTAGTATTCGGTAGCATTGCCTTTAAATTGTTTAATTTGGGTCAAACGTTTCAGGGAGCCTTCCACTAGCTTCTCACAATAAGTTGAATGAATTTTGGCCCATTTGTGACAGAGAGGTCTCACTTTGCTTTGTTGTTCCCCCCATCACAGACACACAGACACACACACACACACACACAGACAGACAGACAGACAGACAGACAGACAGACAGACAGACAGACAGACAGACAGACAGACAGACAGACAGACAGACAGACAGACAGACAGACAGACAGACAGACAGACAGACAGACAGACAGACAGACAGACAGACAGACAGACAGACAGACAGACAGACAGACAGACAGACAGACAGACAGACAGACAGACAGACAGACAGGAAGCATTGATTGTCTCTGGCTATATAGTGCACTACTTTTGACCAGAGTCCTATGGGTCACCCTATTCCCTATATAGTGCACTACTTTTGACCAGAGTCCTATGGGTCACCCTATTCCCTATATAGTGCACTACTTTTGACCAGAGTCCTATGGGTCACCCTATTCCCTATATAGTGCACTACTTTTGACCAGTCCTATGGGTCAACCTATTCCCTATTATAGTGCACTACTTTTGACCAGAGTCCTATGGGTCACCCTATTCCCTATATAGTGCAGTACTTTTCACCAGAGTCCTATGGGTCACCCTATTCCCTATATAGTGTATTACTTTTAGTAGGCTCTTGACAAAAACAGTGCACTAAATAGGGGAGTAGGACCCCATTTAGGACATTACCACACATTCTCTGTCTTTATTTATTTTACCTTTATTTAACTAGGCAAGACAGTTAAGAACAAATTCTTATTTACAATGACAGCCTAGGAACAGTGGGTTGACTGCCTGTTCAGGGGCAGAACGACAGATTGTGTACCTTGTCAACTCGGGGATTTGATCTTACAACCTTTCGGTTATTAGTCCAATGCTCTAACCACTAGGCTACCCTGCTACCCTGCCACCCCTTTAGTGCTCCCCTGGGTTGGTATGAAGGCTGTGGGTACTGTACTGTAGACACTGAACAGCACCATTCTCCGAGACCCTACTGAACTCACAGTCATGTTCATAGCTGTATCAGATTCCCCTATGGCCCAGAGCAGTCTCTGTCTGGACTGAAGAAGCGATTCTATAGAACTAGATAAATATAGGCCTGTATTCATAAGTATGTCTCACAGTAGAAGTGCTGATCTAGGATCAGTTTAGCCTTTTGAGATCATAAAACAACATCCTAGATCAACACTCCTACTCTGATAATCCTTTGTGTCATGGACTGGCTATACAGTAAGACTGAAGTTGACCAAATATGTCTACACTACAACTATTTCATACCTCTTAGTAAGGTATCTATTATTCCCCTGTTACCTCTTACTAAGGTATCTATTATTCCCCTGCTACCAGAAGGTATCTATTATTCCCCTGTTACCAGAAGGTATCTATTATTCCCCTGTTACCTCTTAGTAAGGTATCTATTATTCCCCTGTTACCAGAAGGTATCTATTATTCCCCTGTTACCTCTTAGTAAGGTATCTATTATTCCCCTGTTACCTCTTAGTAAGGTATCTATTATTCCCCTGTTACCTCTTAGTAAGGTATCTATTATTCCCCTGTTACCTCTTAGTAAGGTATCTATTATTCCCCTGTTACCTCTTAGTAAGGTATCTATTATTCCCCTGTTACCACTTAGTAAGGTATCTATTATTCCCCTGTTACCTCTTAGTAAGGTATCTATTATTCCCCTGTTACCTCTTAGTAAGGTATCTATTATTCCCCTATTACCTCTTAGTAAGGTATCTATTATTCCCCTGTTACCACTTAGTAAGGTATCTATTATTCCCCTGTTACCTCTTAGTAAGGTATCTATTATTCCCCTGTTACCAGAAGGTATCTATTATTCCCCTGTTACCTCTTAGTAAGGTATCTATTATTCCCCTGTTACCTCTTAGTAAGGTATCTATTATTCCCCTGTTACCTCTTAGTAAGGTATCTATTATTCCCCTGTTACCTTAGTAAGGTATCTATTATTCCCCTGTTACCTCTTAGTAAGGTATCTATTATTCCCCTGTTACCTCTTAGTAAGGTATCTATTATTCCCCTGTTACCACTTAGTAAGGTATCTATTATTCCCCTGTTACTTAGTAAGGTATCTATTAGAAGGTATCTATTATTCCCCTGTTACCTCTTAGTAAGGTATCTATTATTCCCCTGTTACCTCTTAGTAAGGTATCTATTATTCCCCTGTTACCTCTTAGTAAGGTATCTATTATTCCCCTGTTACCTCTTAGTAAGGTATCTATTATTCCCCTGTTACCTCTTAGTAAGGTATCTATTATTCCCCTGTTACCAGAAGGTATCTATTATTCCCCTGTTACCACTTAGTAAGGTATCTATTATTCCCCTGTTACCAGAAGGTATCTATTATTCCCCTGTTACCTCTTAGTAAGGTATCTATTATTCCCCTGTTACCAGAAGGTATCTATTATTCCCCTGTTACCACTTAGTAAGGTATCTATTATTCCCCTGTTACCTCTTAGTAAGGTATCTATTATTCCCCTGTTACCAGAAGGTATCTATTATTCCCCTGTTACCACTTAGTAAGGTATCTATTATTCCCCTGTTACCTCTTAGTAAGGTATCTATTATTCCCCTGTTACCTCTTAGTAAGGTATCTATTATTCCCCTGTTACCTCTTAGTAAGGTATCTATTATTCCCCTGTTACCACTTAGTAAGGTATCTATTATTCCCCTGTTACCTCTTAGTAAGGTATCTATTATTCCCCTGTTACCAGAAGGTATCTATTATTCCCCTGTTACCTCTTAGTAAGGTATCTATTATTCCCCTGTTACCTCTTAGTAAGGTATCTATTATTCCCCTGTTACTTCTTAGTAAGGTATCTATTATTCCCCTGTTACCTCTTAGTAAGGTATCTATTATTCCCCTGTTACCTCTTAGTAAGGTATCTATTATTCCCCTGTTACCACTTAGTAAGGTATCTATTATTCCCCTGTTACCTCTTAGTAAGGTATCTATTATTCCCCTGTTACCTCTTAGTAAGGTATCTATTATTCCCCTATCTATTACCTCTTAGTAAGGTATCTATTATTCCCCTGTTACCACTTAGTAAGGTATCTATTATTCCCCTGTTACCTCTTAGTAAGGTATCTATTATTATTCCCCTGTTACCCAGAAGGTATCTATTATTCCCCTGTTACCTCTTAGTAAGGTATCTATTATTCCCCTGTTACCTCTTAGTAAGGTATCTATTATTCCCCCCCTTAGTAAGGTATCTATTACCTCTTAGTAAGGTATCTATTATTCCCCTGTTACCTCTTAGTAAGGTATCTATTATTCCCCTGTTACCTCTTAGTAAGGTATCTATTATTCCCCTGTTACCTCTTAGTAAGGTATCTATTATTCCCCTGTTACCAGAAGGTATCTATTATTCCCCTGTTACCCTAAGGTATCTATTACCTCTTAGTAAGGTATCTATTATTCCCCTGTTACCTCTTAGTAAGGTATCTATTATTCCCCTGTTACCTCTTAGTAAGGTATCTATTATTCCCCTGTTACCTCTTAGTAAGGTATCTATTATTCCCCTGTTACCTGTTACCTCTTAGTAAGGTATTATTAAGTTACCTCTTAGTATCTATTATTCCCCTGTTACCTCTTAGTAAGGTATCTATTATTCCCCTGTTACCTCTTAGTAAGGTATCTATTATTCCCCTGTTACCTCTTAGTAAGGTATCTATTATTCCCCTGTTACCTCTTAGTAAGGTATCTATTATTCCCCTGTTACCTCTTAGTAAGGTATCTATTATTCCCCTGTTACCTCTTAGTAAGGTATCTATTATTCCCCTGTTACCTCTTAGTAAGGTATCTATTATTCCCCTGTTACCTCTTAGTAAGGTATCTATTATTCCCCTAGTTACCTCTTAGTAAGGTATCTATTATTCCCCTGTTACCTCTTAGTAAGGTATCTATTATTCCCCTGTTACCTCTTAGTAAGGTATCTATTATTCCCCTGTTACCAGAAGGTATCTATTATTCCCCTGTTACCTCTTAGTAAGGTATCTATTATTCCCCTGTTACCTCTTAGTAAGGTATCTATTATTCCCCTGTTACCTCTTAGTAAGGTATCTATTATTCCCCTGTTACCAGTATCTAAGGTATCTATTATTCCCCTGTTACCTCTTAGTAAGGTATCTATTATTCCCATGTTACTCTTAGTAAGGTATCTATTATTCCCCTGTTACCTCTTAGTAAGGTATCTATTATTCCCCTGTTACCTCTTAGTAAGGTATCTATTATTCCCCTGTTACCTCTTAGTAAGGTATCTATTATTCCCCTGTTACCTCTTAGTAAGGTATCTATTATTCCCCTGTTACCTCTTAGTAAGGTATCTATTATTCCCCTGTTACCTCTTAGTAAGGTATCTATTATTCCCCTGTTACCTCTTAGTAAGGTATCTATTATTCCCCTGTTACCTCTTAGTAAGGTATCTATTATTCCCCTGTTACCTCTTAGTAAGGTATCTATTATTCCTGTTACCTCTTAGTAAGGTATCTATTATTCCCCTGTTACCTCTTAGTAAGGTATCTATTATTCCCCTGTTACCAGAAGGTATCTATTATTCCCCTGTTACCTCTTAGTAAGGTATCTATTATTCCCCTGTTACCAGAAGGTATCTATTATTCCCCTGTTACCTCTTAGTAAGGTATCTATTATTCCCCTGTTACCTCTTAGTAAGGTATCTATTATTCCCCTGTTACCACTTAGTAAGGTATCTATTATTCCCCTGTTACCACTTAGTAAGGTATCTATTATTCCCCTATTACCTCTTAGTAAGGTATCTATTATTCCCCTGTTACCAGAAGGTATCTATTATTCCCCTGTTACCTCTTAGTAAGGTATCTATTATTCCCCTGTTACCTCTTAGTAAGGTATCTATTATTCCCCTGTTACCTCTTAGTAAGGTATCTATTATTCCCCTGTTACCTCTTAGTAAGGTATCTATTATTCCCCTGTTACCTCTTAGTAAGGTATCTATTATTCCCCTGTTACCACTTAGTAAGGTATCTATTATTCCCCTGTTACCTCTTAGTAAGGTATCTATTATTCCCCTGTTACCAGAAGGTATCTATTATTCCTCTGCTACCAGAAGCGAAACCATATCAATGAATATCATCCTCTGACGAAGCTCTTTATTCTATTTTCTGCCAGAAGAAAAATTCATGCAGATAAAATCCACAATTCAATATTACTGATTTAAAAAAATTAATGTGGCCCAATTGGAAGTCTATTCCCTGTTTAGTACATTACTTTTGACCTGAGCCCTTTGGGCCCTGGTGAAAAGTAGTGCACTATCTAGGGAATGGAGTGCTATTTGGGCCACCACAGAAACAAAACGTAATAATCAATGACGGTGACCTCCTTGTTAGTCAGAACACGTCCATATTGGATCGAGAAAGGTCTGACTTAGTTTGTTGCAAACATAAAAATCATTGTGGTACTGTAGACGGATGGTAAATGTGATTTGTAAATCTCATTGAGCTCATTTGTCATTTGGGTTCCGTCCCGTCCATGGCTTCTCTTTCACCTTGGGGACAAATGCTCTCAGTCAGTGAGGAAAAGACAATGACGATACTAGCAGTTACATCTTGTGCGTCCCAAATGTCACTCCATTCCCTACACTAGGGCAAAACAGATGTAGTAACTTAATTTGAGCCAGTTTGCTACAGCAGGAAAATAATCCTACAGCAACAGGAAATGGGAATGATTATGTGGATTATAATTAATGTACATTTTTTGTAGGGGTTGATGCATTTTCTTTTTGGGAGGGAAGATACGTCAAATGAAATCAACTCTAAGCAGAAAGGTACTGGGGGTGTAGAGTTGTAATGGACAGTTACAACTGGGGGTGTAGAGCTGTAATGGACAGTTACAACTGGGGGTGTAGAGCTGTAATGGACAGCTACAACTGGGGGTGTAGAGTTGTAATTGACAGTTACAACTGGTGGTGTAGAGCTGTAATTGACAGTTACAGATGGGGGGTGTAGAGTTGTAATTGACAGTTACAACTGGTGGTGTAGAGCTGTAATTGGCAGTTACAACTGGGGGTGTAGAGCTGTAATGGACAGTTACAACTGGGGGTGTAGAGCTGTAATTGACAGTTACAACTGGGGGTGTAGAGCTGTAATGGACAGTTACAACTGGAGGTGTAGAGCTGTAATTGACAGTTACAACTGGGGGTGTAGAGCTGTAATGGACAGTTACAACTGGGGGTGTAGAGCTGTAATTGACAGTTACAACTGGGGGTGTAGAGCTGTAATGGACAGTTACAACTGGAGGTGTAGAGCTGTAATTGACAGTTACAGCTGGGAGTGTAGAGTTGTAATTGACAGTTACAACTGGTGGTGTAGAGTTGTAATTGTCAGTTACAACTGGGGGTGTAGAGCTGTAATGGACAGTTACAACTGGGGGTGTAGAGCTGTAATAGACAGTTACAACTGAGGGTGTAGAGCTGTAATGGACAGTTACAACTGGGGGTGTAGAGCTGTAATAGACAGTTACAACTGGGGGTGTAGAGCTGTAATTGGCAGTTACAACTGGGGGTGTAGAGCTGTAATGGACAGTTACAACTGGTGGTGTAGAGCTGTAATGGACAGTTACAACTGGGGGGTGTAGAGTTGTAATTGACAGTTACAACTGGTGGTGTAGAGCTGTAATTTGGCAGTTACAACTGGGGGTGTAGAGCTGTAATGGACAGTTACAACTGGGGGTGTAGAGCTGTAATGGACAGTTACAACTGGGGGTGTAGAGCTGTAATTGGCAGTTACAACTGGGGGTGTAGAGCTGTAATGGACAGTTACAACTGGTGGTGTAGAGCTGTAATGGACAGTTACAACTGGGGGGTGTAGAGTTGTAATTGACAGTTACAACTGGTGGTGTAGAGCTGTAATTTGGCAGTTACAACTGGGGGTGTAGAGCTGTAATGGACAGTTACAACTGGGGGTGTAGAGATGTAATGGACATTTACAACTGGGGGTGTAGAGCTGTAATGGACAGCTACAACTGGGGGTGTAGAGCTGTAATGGACAGTTACAACTGGGGGTGTAGAGCTGTAATGGACAGTTACAACTGGGGGTGTAGAGCTGTAATTGACAGTTACAGCTGGGGGTGTAGAGCTGTAATGGGCAGTTACAACTGGGGGTGTAGAGCTGTAATGGGCAGTTACAACTGGGGGTGTAGAGTTGTAATTGACAATTACAGCTGGGGGTGTAGAGCTGTAATGGACAGATACAACTGGTGGTGTAGAGCTGTAATGAACAGTTACAACTGGGGGTGTAGAGCTGTAATGGACAGTTACAACTGGGGGTGTAGAGCTGTAATGGACAGCTACAACTGGGGGTGTAGAGCTGTAATGGGCAGTTACAACTGGGGGTGTAGAGCTGTAATGGACAGTTACAGCTTGGAGTGGGAGAGCTGTAATAGACAGTTACAACTGGGGGTGTAGAGTTGTAATTGACAGTTACAAAACAAATGTAAACAATGATGGGGATAGCTTGGCAAAATCAGGCGGGGGTGAGTTCCAGATCACAGGGCCTCTGTACATGATTCGTAAATGAAAAGTGGTTGTTCTTGAATGTGGGTGGCGTAACTGTCTGTTTCTTGTTGAGTGGTCATGGAATTCATATATGATCCTCAAAAGGTTCTACAGCTGCACCATCGAGAGCATCCTGACTGGTTGCATCTGGTATGGCAACTGCACGGCCTCCAACCCCAAGGCACTCAAGAGAGTGGTGCGTACTGCCCAGTACTACTGGGGCCAAGCTTCCTGCCATCCAGGACCTCTATATCAGGCGGTGTCAGAGGAAGGCTCCCGCCATCCAGGACCTCTATATCAGGCGTTGTCAGAGGAAGGCTCCCGCCATCCAGGACCTCTATATCAGGCGGTGTCAGAGGAAAGCTCCCGCCATCCAGGACCTCTATATCAGGCGGTGTCAGAGGAAGGCTTCCTGCCATCCAGGACCTCTATATCAGGCGGTGTCAGAGGAAGGCTTCCTGCCATCCAGGACCTCTATATCAGGCAGTGTCAGAGGAAGGCTTCCTGCCATCCAGGACCTCTATATCAGGCGGTGTCAGAGGAAGGCTTCCTGCCATCCAGGACCTCTATATCAGGCAGTGTCAGAGGATGGCTCCTGCCATCCAGGACCTCTATATCAGGCGGTGTCAGAGGAAGGCTCCCGCCATCCAGGGCCTCTATATCAGGCGGTGTCAGAGGAAGGCTTCCTGCCATCCAGGACCTCTATATCAGGCGGTGTCAGAGGAAGGCTCCCGCCATCCAGGACCTCTATATCAGGCGGTGTCAGAGTAATGCTTCCTGCCATCCAGGACCTCTATATCAGGCGGTGTCAGAGAAAGGCTTCCTGCCATCCAGGACCTCTATATCAGGCGGTGTCAGAGGAAGGCTCCTGCCATCCAGGACCTCTATATCAGGCGGTGTCAGACATTTTTTACTTATTTATTATTTACTTAACACTTTTTTATGTTTTTCTTAACTTCTTAAAGCTGTTGGTAAGTCAGCATTTTACTGGAAGGTCTACATGTGACAAATACAATTTGATTTGATATGATTTGATGGTAAGAATTGTTTTTGAAGAAAGAGGGTAATAAGTGATTTAAAGAGCTGTAAAAAAAATGAGCAACTGAAAGAAAGTTCATTTGATAAATATTCAGGAGTTGTAATTGTTTGAAAAGTGACGCTGAATGGATTGTAAAACCGTCAGCCGATGTTACTCTTACAGAGTGTTTCTGCAGACCACAGACTGATAGTAGTATATTGTGTGCTGGTCCATGTAATATTACAGCACCTGATGAATGTGAAGGTTGTTGCACTCTTGAGAGCAGTGCTTTACAGAGTCTCTGGAAAGTATTCAGACCCCTTGACTTTTTACACATTTTGTTACGTTACAGCCTTATTCTAAAAATGATAGAGTAGACAGGGGCCAGTAGACAGGGACCAGTATAGAGTAGAGGGACCAGTATAGAGTAGACAGGGACCAGTAGACAGGGACCAGTAGACAGGGACCAGTATAGAGTAGACAGGGACCTGTATAGAGTAGAGGGACCAGTATAGAGTAGACAGGGACCAGTAGACAGGGACCAGTAGACAGGGACCAGTATAGAGTAGACAGGGACCAGTATAGAGTAGAGGGACAGGTATAGAGTAGAGAGGGACCAGTAGACAGGGACCAGTAGACAGGGACCAGTATAGAGTAGACAGGGACCAGTATAGAGTAGACAGGGACCAGTATAGAGTAGACAGAGACCAGTAGACAGGGACCAGTATAGAGTAGAGGGACCAGTGTAGACTAGAGGGACCAGTATAGAGTAGACAGGGACCAGAATAGAGTAGACAGGGATCAGTAGATAGGGACCAGTATAGAGTAGACAGGGACCAGTATAGAGTAGACAGGGACCAGTAGACAGGGACCAGTATAGACTAGAGGGACCAGTATAGAGTAGACAGGGACCAGTATAGAGTAGACAGGGATCAGTAGATAGGGACCAGTATAGAGTAGACAGGGACCAGTATAGAGTAGACAGGGACCAGTATAGAGTAGACAGGGACCAGTATAGAGTAGACAGGGACCAGTATAGAGTAGACAGGGACCAGTATAGAGTAGACAGGGACCAGTATAGAGTAGACAGGGACCAGTATAGAGTAGACAGGGACCAGTATAGAGTAGACAGGGACCAGTATAGAGTAGACAGGGACCAGTATAGAGTAGACAGGGACCAGTATAGAGTAGACAGGGATCAGTAGATAGGGACCAGTATAGAGTAGACAGGGACCAGTATAGAGTAGACAGGGACCAGTATAGAGTAGACAGGGATCAGTAGATAGGGACCAGTATAGAGTAGACAGGGACCAGTATAGAGTAGACAGGGACCAGTATAGAGTAGAGGGACCAGTAGACAGGGACCAGTATAGAGTAGACAGGGACCATTATAGAGTAGACAGGGACCAGTATAGAGTAGACAGGGACCAGTATAGAGTAGACAGGGATCAGTAGATAGGGACCAGTATAGAGTAGACAGGGACCAGTATAGAGTAGACAGGGACCAGTATAGAGTAGAGGGACCAGTAGACAGGGACCAGTATAGAGTAGACAGGGACCAGTAGACAGGGACCAGTAGACAGGGACCAGTATAGAGTAGACAGGGACCAGTATAGAGTAGACAGGGACCAGTATAGAGTAGACAGGGACCAGTATAGAGTAGACAGGGACCAGTATAGAGTAGACAGGGACCAGTATAGAGTAGACAGGGACCAGTAGACAGGGACCAGTATAGAGTAGACAGGGACCAGTATAGAGTAGACAGGGACCAGTATAGAGTAGACAGGGACCAGTATAGAGTAGACAGGGATCAGTAGATAGGGACCAGTATAGAGTAGACAGGGACCCGTATAGAGTAGACAGGGACCAGTATAGAGTAGACAGGGATCAGTAGATAGGGACCAGTATAGAGTAGACAGGGACCAGTATAGAGTAGACAGGGACCAGTATAGAGTAGACAGGGATCAGTAGATAGGGACCAGTATAGAGTAGACAGGGACCAGTATAGAGTAGACAGGGATCAGTAGATAGGGACCAGTATAGAGTAGACAGGGACCAGTATAGAGTAGACAGGGATCAGTAGATAGGGACCAGTATAGAGTAGACAGGGACCAGTATAGAGTAGACAGGGATCAGTAGATAGGGACCAGTATAGAGTAGACAGGGACCAGTATAGAGTAGACAGGGACCAGTAGACAGGGACCATTGTTAGTGGAAGCGTTACTTCATTGCACATAGCTTTGCGTTTTGACAGGTCTGGATGGTCTCAGCACATTTTGTGCAACTCAAATCAAATCAAATCGAATGAATCAAATATTTATATAGCCCTTTGTACATCAGCTGATATCTCAAAGTGCTGTCATTAACTGACTGGATCGTACATAGAAACATGACTGACTGGATCGATCATAGAAACATGACATTAACTGACTGGATCGTACAGAGAAACATGACATTAACTGACTGGATCGTACATAGAAACATGACTGACTGGATCGTACAGAGAAACATGACATTAACTGACTGGATCGTACAGAGAAACATGACTGACTGGATCGTACAGAGAAACATGACTGACTGGATCGTACATAGAAACAATGACATTAAATGACTGGATCGTACAGAGAAACATGACTGACTGGATCGTACAGAGAAACATGACATTAACTGACTGGATCGTACAGAGAAACATGACATTAACTGACTGGATCGTACAGAGAAACATGACATTAACTGACTGGATCGTACAGAGAAACATGACTGACTGGATCGTACACAGAAACATGACATTAACTGACTGGATCATACAGAGAAACATGACTGACTGGATCGTACAGAGAAACATTACTGACTGGATCGTACACAGAAACATGACATTAACTGACTGGATCGTACACAGAAACATGACATTAACCGACTGGATCGTACAGAGACACATGTCATTAACTGACTGGATTGTACAGAGAAACATGACTGACTGGATCGTACATAGAAACAATGACATTAAATGACTGGATCGTACAGAGAAACATGACATTAACTGACTGGATCGTACAGAGAAACATGACTGACTGGATCGTACATAGAAACAATGACATTAAATGACTGGATCGTACAGAGAAACATGACATTAACTGACTGGATCGTACAGAGAAACAGACATTAACTGACTGGATCGTACAGAGAAACATGACATTAACTGACTGGATCGTACAGAGAAACAGACATTAACTGACTGGATCGTACAGAGAAACATGACATTAACTGACTGGATCATACAGAGAAACATGACATTAACTGACTGGATCGTACAGAGAAACATGACATTAACTGACTGGGTCGTACAGAGAAACAGACATTAACTGACTGGATCGTACAGAGAAACATGACATTAACTGACTGGATCGTACAGAGAAACAGACATTAACTGACTTATTTCTCTACTTCCAGAACACAGACATTTGACTGGATCGGTGTGAAAATCTGACAACTGCTTATTTGTACTTCCAGTGTGTGTGCGTGAAAATCGTGCAACTGCGTGTGTGTGCGTGCGTGCGTGTGTGCGTGTGTGTGCGCGTGTGCGTGTGTGTGTGTGCGTGTGTGTGTGCGTGCGTGCGTGTGTGCGTGTGTGCGTGTGTGCGTGTGTGTGCGTGTGTGTGTGTGTGTGTGTGTGTGTGTGTGTGTGTGTGTGTGTGTGTGTGTGTGTGTGTGTGTGTGTGTGTGTGTGTGTGTGTGTGTGTGTGTGTGTGTGTGTGTGTGTGCGTGTGTGTGTGTGTGCGTGTGTGTGCGTGTGTGTGTGTGTGTGCGTGCGTGTTGGTCCGTGCATGCGTCTGAGCATATATGCTTGTGCGTGGTAACAATGCATCCCATTCTGCTGGTGTTGAAAATAATTAATGTATGTATGTAATTCACATATCAACAAAAAAAAGGCAGAGTATTTGTCATTGAACGACATCGAATGACAACAGGCCACTGAACATGGCACACTGCATGTATTTCCATGTGAATGGTGAGGCTGTGGCAGGGCATCTTCTTAATATGGACTGGCTGGCTTGTTGAGGTTGTTGTGTAAGCAGGCGTCAAGCGGAGAGTGTCTCTTTGTGAAGAGTGACTTGGGTGTTTCTAACAGTGTCTCTTTGTGAAGAGTGACTTGGGTGTTGCTAACAGTGTCTCTTTGTGTAGAGCGACTTGGTTGTTATCTGTGCTAACAACCAGAGTGGTTCACTGTCTGGTCTGATGCCTGGTTGCTTGTGACACACATTCCTAACTCACTAAAGGTACAGACACAGGGTGTGTCCAAACCGGCACCCTATTCTACTAGGCCATTTGGGACAGATCAAGGGACAGATCAATGGTATTCCCCTGGAACTAGTCTATCTCATCTCCCTGGTAACTCCCTCTCTCTGTCGGAGGTCTGTCAATACGGCTGGGAACCATCCTTGTCATTTCTCCTCTAAACTATGATTGTATTCCAAATGGCACCGTTATATCTGCCCCTTCGGACATGACAAGGACGGTTCCCAGCCGTATTGACAGACCTCCGACAGAGAGAGGGAGTTACCAGGGAGATGAGATTGACTAGTTCCTGGGGAATACCATTGATCTGTCCTTGTGTTCCCACCATGTCAGGAAACATATCTGTTTCATTAGTCTGCATTACAATATGTTGGCACTGTGGGATCTCAGTGTGTGATCATTATCATTCAGAACGTTGTGTCAAATCTCTAACTAGCTACAGTTTATATCTGACATTATCTGACATTATCTGACATTATCTGACATTATCTGACATTATCTGACATTATCTGACATTATCTGACATTATCTGACATTATCTGACATTATCTGACATTATCTGACATTATCTGACATTATCTGACATTATCTGACATTATCTGACATTATCTGACATTATCTGACATTATCTGACATTATCTGACATTATCTGACATTATCTGACATTATCTGACATTATCTGACATTATCTGACATTATCTGACATTATCTGACATTATCTGACATTATCTGACATTATCTGACATTATCTGACATTATCTGACATTATCTAATAGTTTATACTGTATCTTACATCCAAAAAAATGGAATATCAAAGACTTGAACTTGAACATATGACAACTGCTTAGAGGTCATAATACTGAGAGACAGTTTCAAGAGGTCTGCTATAATACTGAGAGACAGTTTCAAGAGGTCTGCTATAATACTGAGAGACAGTTTCAAGAGGTCTGCTATAATAACAGTTTAGGTCTGCTATAATACTGAGACAGTTTCAAGAGGTCTGCTATAATACTGAGAGACAGTTTCAAGAGGTCTGCTATAATACTGAGAGACAGTTTCAAGAGGTCTGCTATAATACTGAGGGACAGTTTCAAGAGGTCTGCTATAATACTGAGGGACAGTTTCAAGAGGTCTGCTATAATACTGAGAGACAGTTTCAAGAGGTCTGCTATAATACTGAGAGACCGTTTCAAGAGGTCTGCTATAATACTGAGAGACAGTTTCAAGAGGTCTGCTATAATACTGAGAGACAGTTTCAAGAGGTCTGCTATAATACTGAGAGACAGTTTCAAGAGGTCTGCTATAATACTGAGAGACAGTTTCAAGAGGTCTGCTATAATACTGAGGGACAGTTTCAAGAGGTCTGCTATAATACTGAGAGACAGTTTCAAGAGGTCTGCTATAATACTGAGAGACAGTTTCAAGAGGTCTGCTATAATACTGAGAGACAGTTTCAAGAGGTCTGCTATAATACTGAGAGACAGTTTCAAGAGGTCTGCTATAATACTGAGGGACAGTTTCAAGAGGTCTGCTATAATACTGAGGGACAGTTTCAAGAGGTCTGCTATAATACTGAGAGACAGTTTCAAGAGGTCTGCTATAATACTGAGAGACAGTTTCAAGAGGTCTGCTATAATACTGAGAGACCGTTTCAAGAGGTCTGCTATAATACTGAGAGACAGTTTCAAGAGGTCTGCTATAATACTGAGAGACCGTTTCAAGAGGTCTGCTATAATACTGAGAGACAGTTTCAAGAGGTCTGCTATAATACTGAGAGACAGTTTCAAGAGGTCTGCTATAATACTGAGAGGACAGTTTCAAGAGGTCTGCTATAATACTGAGAGACAGTTTCAAGAGGTCTGCTATAATACTGAGAGACAGTTTCAAGAGGTCTGCTATAATACTGAGAGACAGTTTCAAGAGGTCTGCTATAATACTGAGAGACAGTTTCAAGAGGTCTGCTATAATACTGAGAGACAGTTTCAAGAGGTCTGCTATAATACTGAGAGACAGTTTCAAGAGGTCTGCTATAATACTGAGAGACAGTTTCAAGAGGTCTGCTATAATACTGAGAGACAGTTTCAAGAGGTCTGCTATAATACTGAGAGACAGTTTCAAGAGGTCTGCTATAATACTGAGAGACAGTTTCAAGAGGTCTGCTATAATACTGAGAGACAGTTTCAAGAGGTCTGCTATAATACTGAGAGACAGTTTCAAGAGGTCTGCTATAATACTGAGAGACAGTTTCAAGAGGTCTGCTATAATACTGAGAGACAGTTTTTCACTGAGAGAGAGGTCTGCTATAATACTGAGAGTTTCAAGAGTTTCAGAGAGAGGTCTGCTATAATACTGAGAGACAGTTTCAAGAGGTCTGCTATAATACTGAGAGACAGTTTCAAGAGGTCTGCTATAATACTGAGAGACAGTTTCAAGAGGTCTGCTATAATACTGAGAGACAGTTTCAAGAGGTCTGCTATAATACTGAGAGACAGTTTCAAGAGGTCTGCTATAATACTGAGAGACAGTTTCAAGAGGTCTGCTATAATACTGAGAGACAGTTTCAAGAGGTCTGCTATAATACTGAGAGACAGTTTCAAGAGGTCTGCTATAATACTGAGAGACAGTTTCAAGAGGTCTGCTATAATACTGAGAGACAGTTTCAAGAGGTCTGCTATAATACTGAGAGACAGTTTCAAGAGGTCTGCTATAATACTGAGAGACAGTTTCAAGAGGTCTGCTATAATACTGAGAGACAGTTTCAACAGTTTCAAGAGGTCTGCTATAATACTGAGAGACAGTTTCAAGAGGTCTGCTATAATACTGAGAGACAGTTTCAAGAGGTCTGCTATAATACTGAGAGACAGTTTCAAGAGGTCTGCTATAATACTGAGAGACAGTTTCAAGAGGTCTGCTATAATACTGAGAGACAGTTTCAAGAGGTCTGCTATAATACTGAGAGACAGTTTCAAGAGGTCTGCTATAATACTGAGAGACAGTTTCAAGAGGTCTGCTATAATACTGAGAGACAGTTTCAAGAGGTCTGCTATAATACTGAGAGACAGTTTCAAGAGGTCTGCTATAATACTGAGAGACAGTTTCAAGAGGTCTGCTATAATACTGAGAGACAGTTTCAAGAGGTCTGCTATAATACTGAGAGACAGTTTCAAGAGGTCTGCTATAATACTGAGAGACAGTTTCAAGAGGTCTGCTATAATACTGAGAGACAGTTTCAAGAGGTCTGCTATAATACTGAGAGACAGTTTCAAGAGGTCTGCTATAATACTGAGAGACAGTTTCAAGAGGTCTGCTATAATACTGAGAGACAGTTTCAAGAGGTCTGCTATAATACTGAGAGACAGTTTCAAGAGGTCTGCTATAATACTGAGGTTTCAAGAGGTCTGCTATAATACTGAGAGACAGTTTCAAGAGGTCTGCTATAATACTGAGAGACAGTTTCAAGAGGTCTGCTATAATACTGAGAGACAGTTTCAAGAGGTCTGCTATAATACTGAGAGACAGTTTCAAGAGGTCTGCTATAATACTGAGAGACAGTTTCAAGAGGTCTGCTATAATACTGAGAGACAGTTTCAAGAGGTCTGCTATAATACTGAGAGACAGTTTCAAGAGGTCTGCTATAATACTGAGAGACAGTTTCAAGAGGTCTGCTATAATACTGAGAGACAGTTTCAAGAGGTCTGCTATAATACTGAGAGACAGTTTCAAGAGGTCTGCTATAATACTGAGAGACAGTTTCAAGAGGTCTGCTATAATACTGAGAGACAGTTTCAAGAGGTCTGCTATAATACTGAGAGACAGTTTCAAGAGGTCTGCTATAATACTGAGAGACAGTTTCAAGAGGTCTGCTATAATACTGAGAGACAGTTTCAAGAGGTCTGCTATAATACTGAGAGACAGTTTCAAGAGGTCTGCTATAATACTGAGAGACAGTTTCAAGAGGTCTGCTATAATACTGAGAGACCGTTTCAAGAGGTCTGCTATAATACTGAGAGACAGTTTCAAGAGGTCTGCTATAATACTGAGAGACAGTTTCAAGAGGTCTGCTATAATACTGAGAGACAGTTTCAAGAGGTCTGCTATAATACTGAGAGACAGTTTCAAGAGGTCTGCTATAATACTGAGAGACAGTTTCAAGAGGTCTGCTATAATACTGAGAGACAGTTTCAAGAGGTCTGCTATAATACTGAGAGACAGTTTCAAGAGGTCTGCTATAATACTGAGAGACAGTTTCAAGAGGTCTGCTATAATACTGAGAGACAGTTTCAAGAGGTCTGCTATAATACTGAGAGACAGTTTCAAGAGGTCTGCTATAATACTGAGAGACCGTTTCAAGAGGTCTGCTATAATACTGAGAGACAGTTTCAAGAGGTCTGCTATAATACTGAGAGACGTTTCAAGAGGTCTGCTATAATACTGAGAGACCGTTTCAAGAGGTCTGCTATAATACTGAGAGACCGTTTCAAGAGGTCTGCTATAATACTGAGAGACCGTTTCAAGAGGTCTGCTATAATACTGAGAGACAGTTTCAAGAGGTCTGCTATAATACTGAGAGACAGTTTCAAGAGGTCTGCTATAATACTGAGAGACAGTTTCAAGAGGTCTGCTATAATACTGAGAGACAGTTTCAAGAGGTCTGCTATAATACTGAGAGACGTTTCAAGAGGTCTGCTATAATACTGAGAGACAGTTTCAAGAGGTCTGCTATAATACTAGAGACAGTTTAATACTGAGAGACAGTTTCAAGAGGTCTGCTATAATACTGAGAGACAGTTTCAAGAGGTCTGCTATAATACTGAGAGACAGTTTCAAGAGGTCTGCTATAATACTGAGAGACAGTTTCAAGAGGTCTGCTATAATACAGTTTCAAGAGGTCTGCTATAATACTCAAGAGAGACAGTTTCAAGAGGTCTGCTATAATACTGAGAGACAGTTTCAAGAGGTCTGCTATAATACTGAGAGACAGTTTCAAGAGGTCTGCTATAATACTGAGAGACAGTTTCAAGAGGTCTGCTATAATACTGAGAGACAGTTTCAAGAGGTCTGCTATAATACTGAGAGACAGTTTCAAGAGGTCTGCTATAATACTGAGAGACAGTTTCAAGAGGTCTGCTATAATACTGAGAGACAGTTTCAAGAGGTCTGCTATAATACTGAGAGACCGTTTCAAGAGGTCTGCTATAATACTGAGAGACAGTTTCAAGAGGTCTGCTATAATACTGAGAGACAGTTTCAAGAGGTCTGCTATAATACTGAGAGACCGTTTCAAGAGGTCTGCTATAATACTGAGAGACCGTTTCAAGAGGTCTGCTATAATACTGAGAGACAGTTTCAAGAGGTCTGCTATAATACTGAGAGACAGTTTCAAGAGGTCTGCTATAATACTGAGAGACCGTTTCAAGAGGTCTGCTATAATACTGAGAGACCGTTTCAAGAGGTCTGCTATAATACTGAGAGACAGTTTCAAGAGGTCTGCTATAATACTGAGAGACAGTTTCAAGAGGTCTGCTATAATACTGAGAGACAGTTTCAAGAGGTCTGCTATAATACTGAGAGACCGTTTCAAGAGGTCTGCTATAATACACTTTTGTGAGAGCCAGTTTCAAGAGGTCTGCTATAGTTAGCCAGACCTTCTAAAACAGTTTCAAAGGTCTGCTTTCCTATAGCAGTTTCAATCTATAATACTGCACCTGGTCACACCACAAGAGGTCTCCCACAGTAACACATGATTTACAGTTTCAAGAGGTCTGCTATAATGTGGAAGGTTTCAAGAGCCCTGTTGACCTGTCACAGCTCAGTTGGTGGTTTCTACAGATACTCTATGAACCAATAAGACTGACACAAAGTATCATCTTCAACATTGTGTCATGTAAAGCCCTTGTTTTTGACACGATGTCCTGCTTCAGCTTGTTTTAAATGTGAATAACAACTGTAACAGGTACGAACAGTACTTCCGCAGTACAATATATCTCTCTACATTTGTCTTAGCATTTTGCCCAGGAACAAAAGAGTGCCAAAGGAACAGTTTCAAGAGGTCTGCTACACCCCATTTCTGTCAAAATGGATTGACTCACTTCTGGAGACAACCTTGACATTTCCCAGGGAATTACCATTGATCTGTCCCTGTATTCCCACCATGTCAGGAGATATCTGTATGGATATGTGTGTCATTAGTCTGCATTACAATATGTCATGTGGGATCACAGTGTGTGATCAACAGTTTCATCATTCAGAGAGACTGAGAGACCGTTTCAAATGTCAATCTGAGCTACAGTTTATATCTGACATTATCTGACTATAATACTGAGAGACATTTCAAGAGGTCTATATCTTATAGTTTATACTGTATCTTACATAATACTGAGAGACCGTTTCAAGAGGTCTGCTATAACACTGAGAGACCGTTTCAAGAGGTCTGCTATAATACTGAGAGACAGTTTCAAGAGGTCTGCTATAATACTGAGAGACCGTTTCAAGAGGTCTGCTATAACACTGAGAGACCGTTTCAAGAGGTCTGCTATAATACTGAGAGACAGTTTCAAGAGGTCTGCTATAATACTGAGAGACCGTTTCAAGAGGTCTGCTATAATACTGAGGGACAGTTTCAAGAGGTCTGCTATAATACTGAGAGACCGTTTCAAGAGGTCTGCTATAATACTGAGGGACAGTTTCAAGAGGTCTGCTATAATACTGAGAGACCGTTTCAAGAGGTCTGCTATAATACTGAGAGACAGTTTCAAGAGGTCTGCTATAATACTGAGAGACCGTTTCAAGAGGTCTGCTATAACACTGAGAGACAGTTTCAAGAGGTCTGCTATAACACTGAGAGACAGTTTCAAGAGGTCTGCTATAACACTGAGAGACAGTTTCAAGAGGTCTGCTATAATACTGAGAGACCGTTTCAAGAGGTCTGCTATAACACTGAGAGACAGTTTCAAGAGGTCTGCTATAACACTGAGAGACAGTTTCAAGAGGTCTGCTATAATACTGAGAGACAGTTTCAAGAGGTCTGTCACTTTTGTGCCTCTGGTAGTTAGCCAGACCTTCTAAAACCTAACCTTTCCTATAGCTATCAATCATGCACCTGGTCACACCACCTCCCACAGTAACACATGATTTACCAGGGGTGTGGAAGGAAAGCCCTGTTGACCTCCCACAGTAACACATGAATTACCAGGGGTGTGGAAGGAAAGCCCTGTTGACCTCCCACAGTAACACATTAACACATGTTGTGATACAGCATGGAATTGAACCATGGTCTGTAGTGACGCCTCTAGCACTGTGATGCAGTGCCTTAGACCGCTGTGCCACTCGGTCAGACCCGACGTACTGCAGTGCTTGGCTACATGTTCCATGTCACAGAACAATGAATGACTCGTGTTTCATTACAAACACAAACAGGGGTTTCATTCAACAATAGAGATCGTCATGACGATTAGTTATGCCTCTCTGAGACAGTCAGAGAAGATTTACACCAGTCTTGTTGCATAACAGATTCCATCAGTAATAATCAATACATTAAAACCGGTTTAGAAATGTTTCAGATTAAAGAATTTTCCCTCGTTGTAAATGAGGTTCACATTCAGTGCAAGGACAGCTGTTGTGTGACAATGGTTGCTGATGGTATGGGCCTAATAAGGCCCTGGAACAGCACACGATGAGTGCCACTGTGTGCTGCGTTGTGCGTAGGCTTTGGCCCACATCCAGAGGTATCCTCAATCAGTTTTCTCTTTGTGTTTTGAGAGAGATCGCTGACAAAAACAGAAACAATGGTGAATAACAGAACAGTGAAAGCATCCCTGTCTCTCCACTATCCTCTCATTCGTTTGTTGGTCATTGGGATGGGAGCCTGTCGGTCGCGTCCCCGCGTTGTCCCACTCCCTAGCCAGGCCAGAAGCAGACCACCTCTCCCATCCCCTGGGCCAGCCCAGCAAACCATCCAGCGACTAGCCGAGCCGCCTGCTGCCGTCCCAGCCCCACTGCAGACACAGAGGCGTCTGAGCAGCGTTGCGAGAGCCATGAACTACCACTACCAACCCCCCTACTCACCTAGTCTGTCCCAGAGGGGGTATCGGCGGTAAGTGGTGGTCGGAGCACGTTCGGCATGTGTTCAGAACCTTTTTTGGAGCGTGCGGATGGTTGAATGTGTCATTACGTGGTTAAGAAAAAGGTGATTGGTTGGTTTGTTGAGGAGGTACAGGGACTGGCAGGAATAGTAGGGCAGGTTGACATTTGGTTGGTTTGTTGAGGAGGTACAGGGACTGGCAGGAATAGTAGGGCAGGTTGACATTTGGTTGGTTTGTTGAGGAGGTACAGGGACTGGCAGGAATAGTAGGGCAGTTTGTTGACATTTGGTTGGTTTGTTGAGGAGGTACAGGGACTGGCAGGAATAGTAGGGCAGGTTGACATTTGGTTGGTTTGTTGAGGAGGTACAGGGACTGGCAGGAATAGTAGGGCAGGTTGACATTTGGTTGGTTTGTTGAGGAGGTACAGGGACTGGCAGGAATAGTAGGGCAGGTTGACATTTGGTTGGTTTGTTGAGGAGGTACAGGGACTGGCAGGAATAGTAGAGCAGGTTGACATTTGGTTGGTTTGTTGAGGAGGTACAGGGACTGGCAGGAATAGTAGGGCAGGTTGACATTTGGTTGGTTTGTAACAGGCTCATAAACACTGGGGAAGTCCTACGCCTCTATAACATTTAATCAAATTGGTCTGGAAGGCTGGATGTTTAACATACTAAAATACTTATGTCTGTATATAAAATAATGAACCATTCTGTTTGATAAGAAAGGGGAAAAACCGTCCTTATTATTCTTTCTTAGACCCTTGTTTTGTTGCCAGTAGGACAGTGGATCCATTGTCTATGGGTGAAGAACATGCATTGTTTTTACAGAGAAGAAGAGTCTGTCAGAGACATCCCACCCCCCCCCTTTTCTCTATGTGACAAACTGATGGCTTGTGATTTGGTTTTCATTGTATGTCTCACTCCCACTTGTCAGTTCATGCATTTATGCTATTTTCTGCATCGTAGAGGCTTACCTTCAGGATGAGTAGAGGTGATTTCTCCCATGAATGCTAAGCACAGGATATTCCATATACTCCATGGTCTGTCTAACGATTTTTTCACGTAATGTGAAACTCATAATTCCTCTGGGCTACAGAGGCCCAAGGCGTTGGGACCCCATGGTGACCTCCAGAGGCGAATAGATATTCTAGGCTACGTCCTAAAGATGATAGTGCACTACTTTTGACCAAAGCCTTGGGCCTCTGGAGGTCACCATGGGGATCCAAAGCCCTGCTCTGGTCAAAAGTAGTGCATTTTTTGGGAAGTACAGATTGCCAAAGCCTTGGGCCTCTGGAGGTCACCATAGGGTCCCAAAGCCTTGGGCCTCTGGAGGTCACCATGTGGATCCAAAGCTTTGGGCCTCTGGAGGTCACCATGGGGATCCAAAGCCTTGGGCCTCTGGTCACCATGGGGATCCAAAGCCTTGGGCCTCAGGAGGTCACCATGGGGATCCAAAGCCTTGGGCCTCTGGAGGTCACCATGGGGATCCAAAGCTTTGGGCCTCTGGAGGTCACCATGGGGATCCAAAGCTTTGGGCCTCTGGAGGTCACCATGGGGATCCAAAGCCTTGGGCCTCTGGTCACCATGGGGATCCAAAGCCTTGGGCCTCTGGAGGTCACCATGGGGTCCCAAAGCCTTGGGCCTCTGGAGGTCACCATGGGGATCCAGATGAGAGATACGGAGAGACTAAATTGTTAGAATGTGTTTTGTTTGGCTCTCAGACCAGGACATCTGATGGAAAGTCTGGCTCAACCCCTAACTGGCTGTATCATGACTCATAGATTCAGGGATGTGTACCAAATGGCACCCTTTTCCCTGTAAAGGGCTCTATTTATGAGCAGAGTCCTATGTGCCCTGGTCAAAAGTAGTACATTATGGGGAAATATACTGCCCTTTGGGAGTCTCTGTAATGAGTCATGGATCCTGCTGGTCCCTTTAGGCTGGAGCACACTTATCTCAATGGACGCTGGCTGACAGTTTCCCTTATAGCATATAAACGCTAGAAAGACTCAGGGTAATATGACTGAGGAGAATATAAACAGTAGGAAGACTCAGGGTAATATGACCGAGGAGAATATAAACAGTAGGAAGACTCAGGGTAATATGACTGAGGAGAATATAAACAGTAGGACTCATTGTTGGTCAAACACCAGTACTTTGTTTACATTCTCATGGTGTGAGGTATAAGAAATACACCTCTCTCCCCCTTTCTCTCTTTGTCCTTCTCGCTGTCCCTCTCTCTCTCTCCTTCTCCACCCCCCTCTCTCTCCCTCTCTCTCCCTCTCTCTCTCCTTCTCCACCCCCTCTCTCTCTCTCTCTCCTTCTCCACCCCCTCTCTCATCCTCTCTCTCCCTCTCTCTCTCCTTCTCCACCCCCTCTCTCTTCCTCTCACTATCCCTCTCTCTCCCTCTCTCTCTCTCCTTCTCCATCCCCCCGCTCTCTTTCTCTCAGAACACTCTCTCTCTCTCTCCCTCTCACTATCCCCCTCTCTATCTCTCCTTCTCCACCCCCCTCTCTCCCTCTCACTATCCCTCTCTCTCCCTCTCTATCTCTCCTTCTCCACCCCCTCTCTCTCCCTCTCACTATCCCTCTCTATCTCTCCTTCTCCATCCCCCGCTCTCTTTCTCTCTTTCTCTCTCTCCCTCTCACTATCCCTCTCTCTATCTCTCCTTCTCCATCCCCCTCTCTCTTTCCCCCTCTCCCTCTCTCTGCCACTCTCTCTCCCTCCAGTATTTAGATTGGAAACAGTACAATACACCTGTTTAAAATACCAGTACTAAGCCATGACCCCCGTGACCCCCCAGTGCAAGGGTTATTAAACCTTTCCAGCCTGAGACCCAAATGAGAAATTCTGTGTTTTCCTGGGACCCAAGCTTAGGAACATATGCAACCATACGTAAATATTGGTACATTTCATTTCCCTTATGCCTAAAACAAATGCAATATAGACAGAAACAAACAACAATGAAATAGCCATATAAATAACTATTCATGTATATTTCCTCCATTTAATCTCTTACATATCTGTCTATGTTGGAGCTGTTGCCGTACAATTCAATAAATCATTTGATTTCTGAACTGGAATGAAAGGATTGATCCCATCACACAGACGAGTAACGAAACACACACACAGGCTTTATGATAGTGAAACTCTAAGTCACAGTACAGATGAACAATGATCAGGCCTACTGTAGGTCTTACTGTAGAAATGATCAGACCTACTGTAGATCTTACTGTAGAAATGATCAGGCCTACTGTAGATCTTACTGTAGAAATTATCAGGCCTACTGTACATCTTACTGTAAAAATGATCAGGCCTACTGTACATCTTACTGTAAAAATGATCAGGCCTACTGTAGATCTTACTGTAGAAATGATCAGGCCTACTGTAGATCTTACTGTAAAAATGATCAGGCCTACTGTAGATCTTACTGTAGAAATGATCAGGCCTACTGTATCCCCCGTGACCCCCCAGTCAAGGGTTATTAAACCTTTCCCCCTCTCCCTCTATTGGAATTTCATCTGATCTTACTGTAGAAATGATCAGGTCTACTGTAGATCTTACTGTAGAAATGATCAGGCCTACTGTAGATCTTACTGTAGAAATGATCAGGCCTACTGTACATCTTACTGTAAAAATGATCAGGCCTACTGTACATCTTACTGTAAAAATGACCAGGCCTACTGTAGATCTTACTGTAGAAATGATCAGGCCTACTGTAGATCTTACTGTAAAAATGATCAGGCCTACTGTAGATCTTACTGTAGAAATGATCAGGCCTACTGTAGATCTTACTGTAGAAATGATCAGGCCTACTGTAGATCTTACTGTAGAAATGATCAGGCCTACTGTAGATCTTACTGTAAAAATGATCAGGCCTACTGTAGATCTTACTGTAGAAATGATCAGGCCTACTGTAGATCTTACTGTAGAAATGATCAGGTCTACTGTAGATCTTACTGTAGAAATGATCAGGCCTACTGTAGATCTTACTGTAGAAATTATCAGGCCTACTGTACATCTTACTGTACAAATGATCAGGCCTACTGTACATCTTACTGTAAAAATGACCAGGCCTACTGTAGATCTTACTGTAGAAATGATCAGGCCTACTGTAGATCTTACTGTAAAAATGATCAGGCCTACTGTAGATCTTACTGTAGAAATGATCAGGCCTACTGTAGATCTTACTGTAGAAATGATCAGGCCTACTGTAGATCTTACTGTAGAAATGATCAGGCCTACTGTAGATCTTACTGTAGAAATTATCAGGCTTACTGTAGATCTTACTGTAGAAATGATCAGGCCTACTGTACATCTTACTGTAGAAATGATCAGGCCTACTGTAGATCTTACTGTAGAAATTATCAGGCCTACTGTAGATCTTACTGTAGAAATGATCAGGCCTACTGTAGATCTTACTGTAGAAATGATCAGGCCTACTGTACATCTTATTGTTGAAAGAAAGTCTAGGTTGGAACTGTTGCTGTGTTTTTTTGGGGCTAACATTAGCTATTAGTTGTGTACAAGGCCAGGGGATTGTTTGAAAGAGAAACTCACATATACTACTATGAGATAGTACTCCTTATTTCTGCTTATCGTCGCCTTCTATAAAATGACAACAATGCCTTGCTAGCTGACTTACTTTTCCACTGTCGAATCTCTGTTTCCTGAAGCACTGTTTCATGAAGCCCTGTTTCCTGAAGCCCTGTTTCCTGAAGCCCTGTTTCCTGAATCTCTGTTTCCTGAAGCCCTGTTTCCTGAATCCCTGTTTCGTGAAGCCCTGTTTCGTGAAGCCCTGTTTCCTGAAGCCCTGTTTCGTGAAGCCCTGTTTCATGAAGCCCTGTTTCCTGAAGCCCTGTTTCCTGAATCTGTTTCCTGAAGCCCTGTTTCCTGAAGCCCTGTTTCCTGAATCCCTGTTTCGTGAAGCCCTGTTTCGTGAAGCCCTGTTTCGTGAAGCCCTGTTTCCTGAATCCCTGTTTCGTGAAGCCCTGTTTCCTGAATCCCTGTTTCGTGAAGCCCTGTTTCCTGAAGCTCTGTTTCGTGAAGCCCTGTTTCGTGAAGCCCTGTTTCCTGAATCTGTTTCCTGAAGCCCTGTTTCCTGAAGCATTCTGCCCTGTTCTGAAAGAATTCCCCGTGTACACGTTATGCTGTGGATGTTTGGTCAGGACGTGTCGTTATATGAATGTGGTCCTGTGTAGCTCAGTTGGTAGAGCATGCGTTTAACGCCAGGGTATCGATCCCGGGACGTAGAATGTATGCACACATGACTGTAAGTCGCTTTGGATAAAAGCGTCTGCTAAATGGCATATATTATTATTATTATATATAATGTGTTGGTTTTGATTGACTCATTACTAAAGCACTTCTCCGCACAAAACACATTGAGGGAGTTCCTCGTTCATTCTCAAAGTTTGTTTGAAAGAGACAAACTCATCGGTGTATTGGCTTTTCATGGCGATTGAGCTCAGTCAGAACTTGTTGCGAGCGTGAGTCCATTTGGCGAGTGGGAATGACAAGTCAGTGGCTGACAGCGTAGCGTCTGCTGTTGAACGACAGCGCTGCAGCGTGTGTCGCAGAGCGATCTTCAAGAAAACTCCAGAAAAAAAAGATCTGGTAAACCGCGAAGCACAAGGGCATCTCCCTCTCCCACTCACACAGCTGCCAAACTGAGCAGAGACCGCTGCTAAGAAGAGAACGCACTGAACAGAGACCGCAGTTGCACTTGGCCAAATAAATTCCTGAAAATAATGATACATTTACTCTGACACGTCGTGACTCACCATTAACAGGTCCTTTACTTTAAGAAAGCCTGCCCCAGTGTGTTTCCAACCAGAGACAATAGATGTACTACACTAGGGCTGCAACTGGCACTATGGGTCCTGGTCAACAGTAGTGCAGTACCCTATGGGCCCCTGGTCTAAAGTAGTGCACTACCCTATGGGCCCCTGGTCTAAAGTAGTGCACTACCCTATGGGCCTCTGGTCAACAGTAGTGCACTACCCTATGGGCCCCTGGTCTAAAGTAGTGCACTACCCTATGGGCCCCTGGTCAACAGTAGTGCACTACCCTATGGGCCCCTGGTCAACAGTAGTGCACTACCCTAAGGGGCCTGGTCAACAGTAGTACACTACCCTATGGGCCCTGGCCAACAGTAGTGCATTACCCTATGGGGCCTGGTCAACAGTAGTGCACTACCCTATGGGCCCTGGTCAACAGTAGTGCATTACCCTATGGGGCCTGGTCAACAGTAGTGCACTACCCTATGGGCCCCTGGTCAACAGTAGTGCTCTAAATAGGGAATAGAGTGCCAGTTGGGACACAGTTAGCCATTTCCACAGCCCTGTTGGGTACTAAGCCTGGCAGCTCCACAGCACAGCGTGAAATCACCAGTGACAGGTACCATTGATACTAATACATTCAACAAGGCTCTGTGAGATCTGGTTGGTGTCCAGACCAAACTGGAGTCTCACCTTGCTAATTGGATCCGATGGGTTAAAGAATAATGATGTCTTTCCTCACAAAATGTTGACAGTACACCTTTTTTGTGTGTGTGTGTCTTATATGAACTAAAATTAGCAACACAAATGGGTGTTGGAGGTGTTAAAGTTGTAACTGTGTTGCTATGCAGTGAAAGCCCTTAGCAACAAGGCAGCTAGTATGGTGCATGCACTGGGTAGAGCTATGTATGACAGTATTGACCCCTATAAGATGTCCTTATGCTGAAACTCTTGCCTGATAGTGAAGATATTTTAGGACAACAAAACCACATTGCGTATTACAAATTAACTCTAATATATTTAATTCCATTGTTCAAAAATCCAAAAAACGCTCCCCAAGTAGGCTCGTTATTTGTCCTCCTAAAAATATAACACCCGTAAATATTATGAACAATTTCAACTCTCGGCCACCAGGTGGTAGCAGAGTTCTAGAGGAAACGATGGAAAATAACCAGAGCCTTGCAATGGGTGGAAAAGTACCCTTATGGATAAGGAGTTCCCCAAATCTTCCTTTTGTACATGCCGCACTATGTCTTCTACTATTACACCTGCAAAAACAAAACTCAAAACAACAAACATAATGTCAACATCCTGTTATAAATCAATAATACACACGTTAGTAGTGCATTCAATATATCCAGATTCTAGTTTGCCTCTATTGGCTATGTTTCATAATATCGCCATACTGTTTGTTGCACATGGTCACTGACAAATTAACGATTGAATGGAAAAATAGCATTTAATAGGAATACGAGGCCTATAATACTTCAACATAATTCCGTTATAACATTCCTTTAAACGTATTTTCAGCTGATGCAAAACAACAACGAAATAAACAAGCCAAATGATTCCTAGTCTGTATATATGACATGTTATACAACCAAAACCATTTACTCAAAAAAAAATACGCATAAAGAAACATTTTAAGAAACATTTATTTTGCCTATTTGCTTCAAGGTGTAAATGAATTCGGTCTGCGGGACAACTGAGTTCTTACTGTGTTTGTAGGAGTTCAAAAACGGGTCAGAAAAGGGGGGCAGATGGGAACTCACTCCACGGCGGATTTGCATAATGTATTCTGGCGTCAGGTGACGTCAGGATTCAGTTCAACTATAAAGGCCCCCCGGTGGCAGAAATAGATTCACTCGCTGAAACTTAACGTGCCTCATATCACCTACATCAACCTTAACGCACAGCTCAACTCACAACAAAAGCAACCGAATCGAGTCGTGCAGTCAGTCGAGTTGATTAAACTGAATACAGTAACCCCGGATTGGTATCTATCTAGGTAGATTTATCTACTCAACCAGTCGCAAACGTGGCGAGAAGCATTATACAAACGGGTCTACTGCTGAACATGAGTACGGAGATCTTCAAAACACCAATGGAGGTTGCTGTCTATCAGTTGCATAACTTCAGCATCTCCTTCTTCTCCTCGTTAGTAGGAGGAGATGTGGTGTCTGTTAAACTCGACAACAGGTAAATAAGATAACCGCACTGGATTTAGTGTGCTATTGATGCGTCATTTGTGCGTAATAGATTTTCATTAAAATATTTAATCAAAATTGTTGTAATTCGAGATTGAGATAGTCATATGTATTTATTTGCAAATAGACTAAACAAATCCCGTGTATGCCGGTATTCGTTATGATATCATTAGAAATACCGTAATGCTGTGCAGTCGGAGTAATGACTCCAGCCTGCCGCATGTATCCTCCGGGTGCGTCTTCAAACAAGTAGATGGAGTGGATTGAGTATCTTGAAACTATCTCGATATTATGTCATCCTTTGCAGCGCGCAACAATGTATCTAGATAGCTAGGTTGCAAAATAAAAAATACGGAATTGTAGGTCAAGGCTGGTGCAGACAGTCTGTTTATTTCATACACATGTCCAATCTAAAATAGGTTCAGAGTCGTAGAAAGGTTCATTCGTGGACAGAAATAGCCTAAACACAAGTTAAACAAACATTTGTGATGGTGGCATTACATGGCAAAAAAAAAGACTAAGTTGTATATTGGTGCCATAAAGGCAGTCTGGCGTCAGCATGAGAGCATACAGTCTGCTGGGACACCCGTTTGTTCGTTATGATCTAATGCATTGATTTGATATGTTGACTTATGGCATCTCTTCTTCTCTCCTCCACAGTGCCTCGGGTGCAAGCGTTGTTGCCATTGACAACAAGATAGAACAGGCAATGGTATGTATCACAAGCAGCATTAAACACTTTATCATTCATATCATCATCATGATAAACCAATAAAAGTAGACTGGGCTTTTCTCTATCCCACCACGTTCATGCACTATGCCCGTAGTAATCATTTACAGTACGTTGGTAAGCATAGTAGACTAATCTTTAGTCAACTACGTAAGTATATTATCATGGCCAGGTCGCAGTTGTAAAAGAGAACTTGTTCTCAACTAGCCAACCTGGTTAAATAAAGGTGAAATTAATCAAATAGTACAGTAGAAGCTTCAGGTTTTAATGTCCCAGGCACAAATAGAGTGAAATGCCTTTCTTGCAAACTCAAAACCCAACAATTCAATAATCAATAACAATGTATTACTAGAACAAAACAAAAAACAAACACAAGAAATACACTAAGTAAGTAAGTATACTGAAAAGTCAGTTGAAATACCATATTTACAATATGCAGGGATACTAGAGAGATGGAACTATATGTGCCTGCAGCATTGGGTGGCTACAGTGCCATGTGATGTGGCATGTGACTATGTTCTTTCTGCTGCGTTCTGAGTCAGACAGGTACAGCAGTCGGACTATTCAATATTTAGTTTACTGTTAAACTTTAGACCTTAATACAGGCCATATGGGTACAAATCTCTGTATTCATATGGCCTGTTACCACACGTGTTTGTAAGCTACAGTAGGTTAAAGCTTATGCTTGAAATCAGCCTAAATGGATAGATTTAGTTTGTATGAGTTGCACAGAACTCTCTCTCTCTCTCTAAACAGACGTCTCTAACAGTAGATCTCATTCCTTCTCTCCTGTCTTAGGATCTGGTGAAGAACCACCTGATGTATGCCGTCAGGGAGGAAGTGGAGATCCTCAAGGAGCAGATCAGAGAGCTGGCTGAGAAGAACAACCAGCTAGAACGTGAGAACAGCCTTCTGAAGAACCTGGCCAGTCCAGAACAGATGGAGAGCTTCCGCGAACGGGTTCCGTCCGACTCAGACGCTCTGGTCCCCCTGCGGCTGGACAACCAGTACCAGCAGCAGGCTCAGCAGTACCAGCAACAGGCCCAGATTGGACTCCATAACCCTGACCAGTCCTGCCACATCAGCGCTGGCTCTGCTGTGTAGGTGGTTCTGCCTTGGACAGTTGTAAACTAATCGTCGCTGCCAACTTCAGTGAAGCTGCCTGTAACAGACGATGAAACACAACGGAGCGCGTGGAAAGGTGCTCTAACTAGCGGCTAGAGGCTGAAGCTATGAGCTAAGATGAGCCTTTCCTACGACATCTAGACTCTTTCTCTTTAGACAAAAGCTCTAAACGAGAGGGCTCACATGTAGCCAGCCGGAGAACGCTTGCATTGGGACAGAGGGGAGGATCTGGCCTTCTAGGGCCAGGAGGGCCAACCCTTCAGCCATTCTCTACCACCCCTGCTACAGAGGGGAGGCTCCGGCCTTCTGGGGCCAGGAGGGCCAACCCTTCAGCCATTCTCTACCACCCCTGCTACAGAGGGGAGGCTCCGGCCTTCTGGGGCCAGGAGGGCCAACCTCTTCAGTCATTCTCTACCACCCCTGCTACAGAGGGGGGAGAGGGCTAAAAGACAGGGCTGACCCGGGGATCTGATCCTGGGGATGCCTCTCCACGCCAGGGTGGCCCGTCCTCCAGGTTACCTCTCCAGGTCCAGCCAAGGAAAAAGGAAATATTCTCCAAGACAGACAGAGAGACGACCTTCCAGTCTCTGCTAGGCCCCCCCCCCTCCCCCTGTGTATTTCCTCTTCTGACAGTACAAGTTCTGAGGAGTCAGTCAGACAATATCTCTACTATCTTGTGACTGTTTCCACCTGCCACCATCTACTGATATTCTCTGTCAATATTCCTTAAGAAGAAGCAACGTGTCTTCGGGGGCAAACCAAACCTGAGCTCCAGTACAGCGAGTAGAGGAGAAGGAGGATCTACGAGATCCTGGACTGTTGCTGGAGAAAGAGAATCTTGTTGCTTCTCTATCTCAACCTCACTGCCGATAACTGATTGCCATAATCATGATTCAGATCATCATTACTTGTATTCTCTGCAGTTGGGTTGTGTTGCTTATGGGGGAAAATCCTGCCATTTTACTTTTCTTCTGATTCTGAACAAAATGGAATACTTGTTAATAGGAGCGTTGTAACTGTTCAGTTATTGATTTATTATGGGGATGGAAGTATCTACTACCCAGTATGCCTAGCTCTGTACATTTTACTAACATGTTCAGAGTAGTGGGCTGGAGATGAATTTGAGCAGCTGATTTTTTCTCTAAAGGCTTTGAATGCTATCCTGACCTAGCAGTCATGTTCTGTGTGTTCAGATGCCAACCTCAACTTGAATCAATGGCATGACTCTAGTGCCTATCTCCAGAAGAGGAATACCACAGTTCCACAATGGACTTTTGTGTTTTATAATTACCAAAGACTTTGTCTCATTCGTACTCCAAACGAAACCAAGCAACCTGGACCATGTGTACATCGTTCACAGGGAGAACTCTTGTTAGCAGTAATGTTTAGTTTTTTTGATAAACGTTGGGTATTGTTGCTGTATTGTGTCCATGACACAGGTATATATTTTTAAAAGGATGTAATGGACATTTGCAATAAACCCTTTGTTTCCCGTTCAGTTGTTCTTACTCGAGGGCATTGCAATCTACATGGAGAGTAACACGATTATATCGCTTTTAAGCAATAACGCACGAGGGGATGTGGTATATGGCCAATATACTACAGCTAAGGGCTGTTCTTATGCATGACGCAACGCGGAATCCCTGCATACAGCCCTTAGCTGTGGTATATTGGCCATATACCACATCCCCCTCGTGCCTTATTACATGTTTTGGCATAGCTGTGGTATGCGGTCTGATAGACCAATCAGCCAATCAGCATTCAGGACTCAAACCACCCGGTTCATAATGAACTATTTAACATACAACAACTCGTGTTAGCCATGCGATTAAGAGCTTCAAGAAACCACTGCTATTTGCTTTAAGTTCTTTAAGATCTTATCTAAGTAATTATGCGAATGTGAATAATTTACACATAGGCTTACATCTTAAAGCTGTTAAAATGCCCCCCCCAAGACAACATTTGACATCTAATTAATGATCATTTTAACAAAGGAACTAAATGCATCTTACAGGTGTAGGTCAAATGAAAATCAACAATATTTTCTTAAATATTAACTTTTCAAACAACTACGTATGTTAAATGTGACCTCAGCCTCAACATAAGACTAGGGACCTGATGTAACCTCAGCCTCAACATAAGACTAGGGACCTGATGTAACCTCAGCCTCAACATAAGATAGAGAAGAGCCTCAACATAAGACTAGGACCTGATGTAACCTCAGCCTCAACATAAGACTAGAGACCTGATGTAACCTCAGCCTCAACATAAGACTAGAGACCTGATGTGACCTCAACTAAGACTAGAGACCTGATGTGCCTCAACATAAGACTAGGGACCTGAGCCTCAACATAAGATAAGACTCAGCCTCAACATAAGACTAGAGACCTGATGTGACCTCAGCCTCAACATAAGACTAGAGACCTGATAAGACTAGAGACCTGATGTAACCTCAGCCTCAACATAAGACTAGGGACCTGATGTGACCTCAGCCTCAACATAAGACTAGGACCTGATGTAACCTCAGCCTCAACTCATGTGACCTCAACATAAGACTAGGGACCTGATGTGACCTCAGCCTCAACATAAGACTAGAGACCTGATGTAACCTCAGCCTCAACATAAGACTAGAGACCTGATGTCAACCTCAGCCTCAACATAAGACTAGGACCTGATGGACCTCAGATAAGTAGAGACCTGATCTCAGCCTCAACATAAGACTAGGGACCTGATGTGACCTAAGATGAGACCTGATGTAACCTCAGCCTCAACATAAGACTAGAGACCTGATGTGACCTCAGCCTCAACATAAGACTAGGGACCTGATGTGACCTCAACATAAGACTAGGGACCTGATGTGACCTCAGCCTCAACATAAGACTAGAGACCTGATGTGACCTCAGCCTCAACATAAGACTAGAGACCTGATGTGACCTCAGCCTCAACATAAGACTAGGGACCTGATGTAATCTCAGCCTCAACATAAGACTAGAGACCTGATGTGACCTCAGCCTCAACATAAGACTAGAGGGACCTGATGTGACCTCAGCCTCAACATAAGACTAGGACCTGATGTGACAACATAAGACAGCCTCAACATAAGACTAGGGACCTGATGTAACCTCAGCCTCAACATAAGACTAGGGACCTGATGTAACCTCAGCCTCAACATAAGACTAGGGACCTGATGTGACCTCAGCCTCAACATAAGACTAGGGACCTGATGTAACCTCAGCCTCAACATAAGACTAGGGACCTGATGTGACCTCAGCCTCAACATAAGACTAGAGACCTGATGTAACCTCAGCCTCAACATAAGACTAGAGACCTGATGTAATCTCAGCCTCAACATAAGACTAGAGACCTGATGAGACCTCAACATAAGACTAGGGACCTGATGTGACCTCAACATAAGACTAGAGACCTGATGTGACCTCAGCCTCAACATAAGACTAGAGACCTGATGTGACCTCAACATAAGACTAGAGACCTGATGTGACCTCAGCCTCAACATAAGACTAGAGACCTGATGTAACCTCAGCCTCAACATAAGACTAGGGACCTGATGTAATCTCAGCCTCAACATAAGACTAGAGACCTGATGTAACCTCAGCCTCAACATAAGACTAGAGACCTGATGTGACCTCAGCCTCAACATAAGACTAGGGACCTGATGTAGAGACCTCAGCCTCAACATAAGACTAGAGACCTGATGTAACCTCAGCCTCAACATAAGACTAGAGACCTGATGTAACCTCAGCCTCAACATAAGACTAGGGACCTGATGTGACCTCAGCCTCAACATAAGACTAGGGACCTGATGTAACCTCAGCCTCAACATAAGACTAGGGACCTGATGTGACCTCAACGTAAGACTAGGGACCTGATGTAACCTCAGCCTCAACATAAGACTAGGGACCTGATGTGACCTCAACATAAGACTAGGGACCTGATGTAATAGGGACCTGATGTAATCTCAGTCTCAACATAAGACTAGAGACCTGATGTGACCTCAACATAAGACTAGAGACCTGATGTGACCTCAACATAAGACTAGAGACCTGATGTGACCTCAACATAAGACTAGAGACCTGATGTGACCTCAACATAAGACTAGGGACAGCCTCAACATAAGACTAGGACCTGATGTAACCTCAGCCTCAACATAAGACTAGGGACCTGATGTACCTCAGCCTCCTCAGCCTCAACATAAGAGACCTGATGTAACCTCAGCCTCAACATAAGACTAGGGACCTGATGTAACCTCAGCCTCAACATAAGACTAGAGACCTGATGTAACCTCAGCCTCAACATAAGACTAGAGACCTGATGTAACCTCAGCCTCAACATAAGACTAGAGACCTGATGTAACCTCAGCCTCAACATAAGACTAGAGACCTGATGTAACCTCAGCCTCAACATAAGACTAGAGACCTGATGACCTCAGCCTCAACATAAGACTAGAGACCTCAGCCTCAACATAAGACTAGAGACCTGATGCCTGACCTCAGCCTCAACATAAGACTAGGACCTGATGGACATAAGACTGACCTGATGTGACCTCAGCCTCAACATAAGACTGAGAGACCTGATGTAGAGACCTGATGTGTAAGCCTCAACATAAGACAGACCTGATGTAACCTCAGCCTCAACATAAGACTAGAGACCTGATGTAACCTCAGCCTCAACATAAGACTAGAGACCTGATGTGACCTCAGCCTCAACATAAGACTAGGACCTGATGACCTCAGCCTCAACATAAGACTAAGACCTGAGAGACCTGACCTGATGTGACCTCAGCCTCAACATAAGACTAGGGACCTGATGTGACCTCAGCCTCAACATAAGACTAGAGACCTGATGTGACCTCAGCCTCAACATAAGACTAGGACCTGATGACCTGATAAGACTAGGGACCTGATGTAACCTCAGCCTCCTCAACATAAGACATAAGAGACCTGATGTGACCTCAGCCTCAACATAAGACTAGGGACCTGATGTGACCTCAGCCTCAACATAAGACTAGAGACCTGATGTAACCTCAGCCTCAACATAAGACTAGGACCTGATGTAACCTCAGCCTCAACATAAGACTAGAGACCTGATGGACAACATAAGATGTGACCTCAGCCTCAACATAAGACTAGAGACCTGATGTGACATAAGACTAGGACCAGCCTCAACATAAGACTAGAGACCTGATGTGACCTCAGCCTCAACATAAGCCTCAACTATAAGACCTGATGTAATCTCAGCCTCAACATAAGACTAGGGACCTGATGTGACCTCATAAGACTAGGGACCTGATGTGACCTCAGCCTGTAGGGACCTGATGCCTCAAACATAAGACATAAGAGGGACCTGACCTCAGCCTCAACATAAGACTGACCTGATGTAACCTCAGCCTCAACATAAGACTAGGGACCTGATGTCAACATAAGACTCAGCCTCAACATAAGACTAGGGACCTGATGTGACCCTCAGCCTCAACATAAGACTAGGGACCTGATGTGACCTCAGCCTCAACATAAGACTAGACCTGATGAGCCTCAACATAAGACTAGAGACCTGATGACCTCAGCCTCAACATAAGACTAGAGACCTGATAAGTAGGACCCTCAGCCTCAACATAAGACTAGAGACCTGATGTAACCTCAGCCTCAACATAAGACTAGAGACCTGATGTAACCTCAGCCTCAACATAAGACTAGAGACCTGATGGACATAAGACTGATGTAATCTCAGCCTCAACATAAGACTAGAGACCTGATGTGACCTCAGCCTCAACATAAGACTAGAGACCTGATGTGACCTCAGCCTCAACATAAGACTAGAGACCTGATGTGACCTCAGCCTCAACATAAGACTAGAGACCTGATGTGATCAGCCTCAACATAAGACTAGAGACCAGACCTCAACATAGCCTCAACATAAGACTAGGGACCTGATCAACATAAGACTAGGGACCTGATGTGACCTCAGCCTCAACATAAGACTCAGCCTCAACATAAGACTAGAGACCTGATGTAACCTCAGCCTCAACATAAGACTACCTCAGCCTCAACATAAGACTAGGGACCTGATGTAACCTCAGCCTCAACATAAGACTAGAGACCTGATGTAACCTCAGCCTCAACATAAGACTAAGACCTGATGTGACCTCAGACCTCAACATAAGACTAGAGACCTGATGGACCTGATGACTAACCTCAGCCTCAACATAAGACTAGGGACCTGATGTGACCTCAACATAAGACTAGGGACCTGATGTAACCTCAGCCTCAACATAAGACTAAGACCTGATGTGGACATAAGACTAGGGACCTGATGTAACCTCAGCCTCAACATAAGACTAGGGACCTGATGTAAGACTAGGGAATCTCAGCCTCAACATAAGACTAAGACCTGATGTGACCTCAGACATAAGACTGATGATGACCTCAACATAAGACTAGAGACCTGATGTGACCATCAACATAAGACATAAGAGACCTGATGTGACCTCAACATAAGACTAGAGACCTGATGTGACCTCAACATAAGACTAGGGACCTGATGTGAGCCTCAACATCAGACCTGATGTGACCTCAGCCTCAACATAAGACTAGGGACCTGATGTAACCTCAGCCTCAACATAAGACTAGGGACCTGAGACTCAACATAAGGGACCTGATGTGACCTCAACATAAGACTAGGGACCATGTGACCTCAGCCTCAACATAAGACTAGGGACCTGATGTAACCTCAGCCTCAACATAAGACTAGAGACCTGATGTAACCTCAGCCTCAACATAAGACTAGAGACCTGATGTAACCTCAGCCTCAACATAAGACTAGAGACCTGATGTGACCTCAACATAAGACTAGGGACCTGATGTGACCTCAGCCTCAACATAAGACTAGAGACCTGATGTGACCTCAGCCTCAACATAAGACTAGGGACCTGATACCTCAGCCTCAACATAAGACTAGGGACCTGATGTGACCTCAGCCTCAACATAAGACTAGGGACCTGATGTGACCTCAGCCTCAACATAAGACTAGAGACCTGATGTAACCTCAGCCTCAACATAAGACTAGAGAGGGACCTGATGATGAGCCTCAACATAAGACTAGAGACCTGATGTGACCTCAGCCTCAACATAAGACTAGAGACCTGATGTGACCTCAGCCTCAACATAAGACTAGAGACCTGATGTGACCTCAGCCTCAACATAAGACTAGAGACCTGATGTGACCTCAGCCTCAACATAAGACTAGAGACCTGATGTGACCTCAGCCTCAACATAAGACTAGAGACCTGACCTCAGCCTCAACATGACTAGGACCTGAGCCTCAACATAAGACTAGAGAAGACTAGGGACCTGATGTGACTCAGCCTCAACATAAGACTAGAGACCTGATGTGACCTCAGCCTCAACATAAGACTAGGGACCTGATGTGACCTCAGCCTCAACATAAGACTAGGGACCTGATGTAACCTCAGCCTCCTAAGACAGGGACTGATATCTCAGCCTCAACATAGGGACCTGATGTGACCTCAGCCTCAACATAAGACTAGGGACCTGATGAGCCTCAACATAAGACTAGGGACCTGATGTAACTCAGCCTCAACATAAGACTAGGGACCTGATGTGACCTCAGCCTCAACATAAGACTAGACCTGATGTAACCTCAGACATAAGACTAGGGATGATGACCTCAGCCTCAACATAAGACTAGAGACCTGATGTAACCTCAGCCTCAACATAAGACTAGAGACCTGATGAGACCTCAACATAAGACTAGGGACCTGATGTGCCTCAACATAAGACTAGAGACCTGATGTGACCTCAGCCTCAACATAAGACTAGAGACCTGATGTGACCTCAACATAAGACTAGAGACCTGATGTGACCTCAGCCTCAACATAAGACTAGAGACCTGATGTAACCTCAGCCTCAACATAAGACTAGGGACCTGATGTAATCTCAGCCTCAACATAAGACTAGAGACCTGATGTACCTCAGCCTCAACATAAGACTAGAGACCTGATGTGACCTGATGTAACCTCAGCCTCAACATAAGACTAGAGACCTGATGTGACCTCAGCCTCAACATAAGACTAGAGACCTGATGGACCTCAGCCTCAACATAAGAGGGACCTGATGTGACCTCAGCCTCAACATAAGACTAGGGACCTGATGTGACAACATAAGACTAGGGACCTGTCAGCCTCAACATAAGACTAGAGACCCTCAGCCTCAACATAAGACTAGGGACCTGATGTAACCTCAGCCTCAACATAAGACTCAACGTAAGACTAAGGGACCTGATGTCAACCTCAGCCTCAACATAAGACTAGGGACCTGATGTAACCTCAGCCTCAACATAAGACTAGGGACTGATGTACCTCAGCCTCAACATAAGACTAGGGACCTGATGTAACCTCAGCCTCAACATAAGACTAGGGACCTGATGTGACCTCACCTCAACATAAGACTAGGGACCTGATGTAACCTGCCTCAACATAAGACTAGGGACCTGAGCCTCAACATAAGACTAGAGAGATGTGACAACTAAGATAGAGACCTGACCTCAACATAAGACTAGAGACCTGATGTGACCTCAACATAAGACTAGAGACCTGATGTGACCTCAACATAAGACTAGAGACCTGATGTGACCTCAACATAAGACTAGAGACCTGATGTGACCTCAACATAAGACTAGGGACCTGATGTGACCTCAGCCTCAACATAAGACTAGGGACCTGATGTGACCTCAGCCTCAACATAAGACAGGACCATACCTCAGCCTCAACATAAGGGACCTGATGTAACCTCAGCCTCAACATAAGACTAAGACCTGATGTGACCTCAACATAAGACTAGGGACCTGATGTAACCTCAGCCTCAACATAAGACTAGGGACCTGATGTGACCTCAACATAAGACTAGGGACCTGATGTGACCTCAGCCTCAACATAAGACTAGAGACCTGATGTAACCTCAGCCTCAACATAAGACTAGAGACCTGATGTGTGACCTAGAGACCTCAACACAACATAAGACAGACCTGATGTCAACATAAGACTAGGGACCTGATGTGACCTCAGCCTCAACATAAGACTAGGGACCTAACCTCAGCCTCAACAGGACATAGAGACCTGATGTGACCTCAGCCTCAACATAAGACTAGAGACCTGATGTAACCTCAGCCTCAACATAAGACTAGAGACCTGATGTGACCTCAACCTCAGCCTCAACATAAGACTAGAGACCTGATGTAACCTCAGCCTCAACATAAGACTAGAGACCTGATGTGACATAAGACTAGAGACCAGCCTCAACATAAGACTAGAGACCTGATGTGACTCAGCCTCAACATAAGACTAGAGACCTGATGTGACCTCAGCCTCAACATAAGACTAGAGACCTGAGACCATAAGACTAGAGACCTGATGACCTCACCTCAACATAAGACTAGAGACCAGCCTCAACATAAGACTAGAGACCTGATGTGACCTCAGCCTCAACATAAGACTCAGACCTCCTCAACATAAGACTAGAGACCTGATGTAATCTCAGCCTCAACATAAGACTAGGGACCTGATGTGACCTCAGCCTCAACATAAGACTAGGGACCTGATGTGACCTCAGCCTCAACATAAGACTAGAGACCTGATGTAACCTCAGCCTCAACATAAGACTAGAGACCTGATGTAATCTCAGCCTCAACATAAGACTAGGGACCTGATGTGACCTCAGCCTCAACATAAGACTAGAGACCTGATGTGACCTCAGCCTCAACATAAGACTAGGGACCTGATGTGACCTCAGCCTCAACATAAGACTAGAGACCTGATGTGACCTCAGCCTCAACATAAGACTAGAGACCTGATGTAACCTCAGCCTCAACATAAGACTAGAGACCTGATGATGACATAAGACTAGAGACCTGATGTGACCTCAGCCTCAACATAAGACTAGGGACCTGATGTGACCTCAACATAAGACTAGGGACCTGATGTAACCTCAGCCTCAACATAAGACTAGAGACCTGATGTGACCTCAACATAAGACTAGAGACGTGATGTGACCTCAGCCTCAACATAAGACTAGAGACCTGATGTGACCTCAGCCTCAACATAAGACTAGAGACCTGATGTGACCTCAGCCTCAACATAAGACTAGGGACCTGATGTAATCTCAGCCTCAACATAAGACTAGAGACCTGATGTGACCTCAGCCTCAACATAAGACTAGAGACCTGATGTAATCTCAGCCTCAACATAAGACTAGGGACCTGATGTGACCTCAACATAAGACTAGAGACCTGATGAGACCTCAACATAAGACTAGGGACCTGATGAGACCTCAACATAAGACTAGGGACCTGATGTGACCTCAGCCTCAACATAAGACTAGAGACCTGATGAGACCTCAACATAAGACTAGGGACCTGATGAGACCTCAACATAAGACTAGGGACCTGATGTAACCTCAGCCTCAACATAAGACTAGAGACCTGATGAGACCTCAACATAAGACTAGGGACCTGATGTGACCTCAGCCTCAACATAAGACTAGAGACCTGATGTAACCTCAGCCTCAACATAAGACTAGAGACCTGATGTGACCTCAGCCTCAACATAAGACTAGAGACCTGATGTGACCTCAACATAAGACTAGAGACCTGATGTGACCTCAGCCTCAACATAAGACTAGAGACCTGATGTAACCTCAGCCTCAACATAAGACTAGGGACCTGATGTAATCTCAGCCTCAACATAAGACTAGAGACCTGATGTAACCTCAGCCTCAACATAAGACTAGAGACCTGATGTGACCTCAGCCTCAACATAAGACTAGGGACCTGATGTAACCTCAGCCTCAACATAAGACTAGAGACCTGATGTAACCTCAGCCTCAACATAAGACTAGGGACCTAATGTAACCTCAGCCTCAACATAAGACTAGAGACCTGATGTAACCTCAGCCTCAACATAAGACTAGAGACCTGATGTAACCTCAGCCTCAACATAAGACTAGAGACCTGATGTGACCTCAACATAAGACTAGGGACCTGATGTGACCTCAACATAAGACTAGAGACCTGATGTGACCTCAACATAAGACTAGAGACCTGATGTGACCTCAGCCTCAACATAAGACTAGAGACCTGATGTAACCTCAGCCTCAACATAAGACTAGAGACCTGATGTAACCTCAGCCTCAACATAAGACTAGAGACCTGATGTGACCTCAGCCTCAACATAAGACTAGAGACCTGATGTGACCTCAGCCTCAACATAAGACTAGAGACCTGATGTAACCTCAGCCTCAACATAAGACTAGAGACCTGATGTGACCTCAGCCTCAACATAAGACTAGAGACCTGATGTAACCTCAGCCTCAACATAAGACTAGAGACCTGATGTGACCTCAGCCTCAACATAAGACTAGAGACCTGATGTGACCTCAGCCTCAACATAAGACTAGAGACCTGATGTGACCTCAACGTAAGACTAGGGACCTGATGTGACCTCAGCCTCAACATAAGACTAGGGACCTGATGTGACCTCAGCCTCAACATAAGACTAGAGACCTGATGTGACCTCAGCCTCAACATAAGACTAGAGACCTGATGTAACCTGTCTTCTCCAGATTTATGGTCATAAAACTGGTCTAGACTGGTTCAACCAATTAAATTGTCCCATTGATCATTTTGTTTGCACAAAAACTTGATGAGTGTTAACCTGTCATTGAGTCCATCGGTAAGGAACACTCTGCAGAACTACTGAGGTGAATCAATGTCCAGTACTTAGTGAATCTGAGGATTTGTTGGGCCTAGTCTCCGGAGGACTGAAACACCAAAAGTGTCACAAGAACTGACAAGACCTGTATCAGGGTTTTTGAGATCAACTTTACATGGTGTTGGGCAGATTGCTTGTTTTTATAGAGTTGTAATTCCAACTGATTTCATTCTCAATTTCACAAGCTGGTACTTGGGTCCTGTCCTTGACTGACCATCAGATCGAGTATGACTGGTATGGTACAGGATTAGTTTCTCTTAGCTCAATTACAGGCCCGGAAAAAGTCCTGGAATGATTCATGATCTGAATGACAGTTCATTCTCTTTGGCAAATATTGAAAATGAAATCAACTTTTTACTGTCGCATGCTTCGTTAAAACAACAGTGAAACAAACATTTGTGAAACGTTTACTTACGGGACGTTCCCAACCATGCAGAATCCTCCCCAACTATATGTACTGTACACGGGGAGTTATTGCTCTTACGAAACACACCTCTTACGAAAGCAAAGAAACGTTTTACAGGGAATATGTGCCAGAGGGAGTCTGCTATGTTAACGAGTACAGACTATAAATCACAGTCCAGTTTCTCCGAACATTTCCAACAATACTGTTAAATATTACGGACCAGAAAATGGCCTATGGGACGGAATGTCACTTTAATGTTCCTTTTGATTGGAGCTACAGGATGATTTCCTGCCTGCATGGGAGCCTGTGATTGGTTGTTAGGAGTTCTGGGGTTATGCAACGAGAACACATCTGTTTAAGTTGGAAATATGGTTGGATGTGTGTGGAGCGTGAGTTGGGCCCAGCCTAAATGTGGTTGGATGTGTGTGGAGCGTGAGTTGGGCCCAGCCTAAATGTGGTTGGATGTGTGTGGAGCGTGAGTCGGGTCCAGCCTAAATGTGGTTGGATGTGTGTGGAGCGTGAGTCGGGCCCAGCCTAAATGTGGTTGGATGTGTGTGGAGCGTGAGTCGGGCCCAGCCTAAATGTGGTTGGATGTGTGTGGAGCATGAGTCGGGCCTAGCCTAATGTGTTTGGATGTGTGTGGAGCGTGAGTCGGGCCCAGCCTAAATGTGGTTGGATGTGTGTGGAGCATGAGTCGGGCCCAGCCTAAATGTGGTTGGATGTGTGTGGAGCGTGAGTCGGGCCCAGCCTAAATGTGGTTGGATGTGTGGAGTGAGTCGGGTGAGTCGTGTTTGGATGTGTGTGGAGCGTGAGTCGGGCCAGCAGCCTAAATGTGGTTGGATGTGTGTGGAGCGTGAGTCGGGCCCAGCCTAAATGTGGTTGGATGGTGTGGAGTGTGAGTCGGGAGCCTAAATGTGGTGGAGTCGGGCCCAGCCTAAATGTGGTTGGATGTGTGTGGAGCGTGAGTCGGGCCCAGCCTAAATGTGGTTGGATGTGTGTGGAGTGAGTCGGGCCCAGCCTAAATGTGGTTGGATGTGTGTGGAGCGTGAGTCGGGCCCAGCCTAAATGTGGTTGGATGTGTGTGGAGCGTGAGTCGGGCCCAGCCTAAATGTGGTTGGATGTGTGTGGAGCGTGAGTCGGGCCCAGCCTAAATGTGGTTGGATGTGTGTGGAGCGTGAGTCGGGCCCAGCCTAAATGTGGTTGGATGTGTGTGGAGCGTGAGTCGGGCCCAGCCTAAATGTGGTTGGATGTGTGTGGAGCGTGAGTCGGGCCCAGCCTAAATGTGGTTGGATGTGTGTGGAGCGTGAGTCGGGCCCAGCCTAAATGTGGTTGGATGTGTGTGGAGCGTGAGTCGGGCCCAGCCTAAATGTGGTTGGATGTGTGTGGAGCGTGAGTCGGGCCCAGCCTAAATGTGGTTGGATGTGTGTGGAGCGTGAGTCGGGCCCAGCCTAAATGTGGTTGGATGTGTGTGGAGCGTGAGTCGGGCCAAGCCTAAATGTGGTTGGATGTGTGTGGAGCGTGAGTCGGGCCCAGCCTAAATGTGGTTGGATGTGTGTGGAGCGTGAGTCGGGCCCAGCCTAAATGTGGTTGGATGTGTGTGGAGCGTGAGTCAGGCCCAGCCTAAATGTGGTTGGGGGGTTTTTCATGCAAATAGATAATTTGTTCGCTTGCCTTGACTTTCTGCAGACATATCCAACATGTTTTGTCCGTCTCTGATAGCTGTTTATTCTTAACGTCAACCCTTCGCCTGGTCTACCAGAGGACAGTAGGACGGAATACTGATGGAAGTTGGCTATTAAGTAAACTCAATGCCACTTCCCTCTCATAGGCCTAGTCTTTCCACCAAGAAATATAAACTATCCTTCAGACAACTGTTGTTTTGTCCATTGAACATATGAATATTACAAGACACGAGGTATTCCATGATAAACCTTCATTCACATGGACTTGACTTATCTTGACGCGGAACTATATGGCGAGGTCTATAAACTGAGTGTAAATCCTAAGATTACTGAAAGGTTCCGTCCCACATGGCGCCCTGTCCTCTATATAGGGCACAACTGTTGACCAGGACGCCACTGTAAATAGGGAATACGGGGGTCATTTGGGACACTGCCAAGAAAAAGGGGGTTGGAACACAGAACAATGCATGGTACCATGTTGAGACTGGTCACAATCTGTCAAGTTAATCAGTATTTACTGCCATAGTAACACAGCTAACACTACCGCTGTGTGTGTTGGTGCCATAGTAACACAGCTAACACAGCTACCGCTGTGTGTGTTGGTGCCATAGTAACACAGCTAACACAGCAACCACTGTGTGTGTTGGTGCCATAGTAACACAGCTAACACAGCTACCACTGTGTGTGTTTCTTCAGAAATAACAAAAACAAAAAGGCACAGCTGTGCTTGAAACCCTGTTGATGTCAATTTCAATAATCCTTCCAGTTGTGTTGATTCCTCAAACCAAAATGTATAATTTAATGCAAATAAAAAAAATAAAAAAAACTGAATTGGGCCATGTAAATTGCAGTTGCCTAAGTGTGAGTTCAGTTTTGGAAATTATTTCAATAATTTGTTTTAAAAGGTGCCTGCTGCAATCTCTTCCGCCTTCATGTCTGGCACTAAGGGCTATGCCCTAGATAAGTAAACGTAGACACTAGGTCTATGCCCCAAATGGCACGTACACCATAATGAACAGCAGGTAGAACAAGGTGAAGTGAAATGGTTATTAACGAGCTCCCTCAACAGTGCAGTACAAATATCAATATCAATATAATCAAAGGTCAACTAACAAAGTGCACGTAGAGGTAGGAAAGTAGTACACACAGTGATTAAAACTGATAAGTGCACACTAAGATATACAGTATATATTATAAATACGCTACGTCACGTATGACTGTATTTACAAATAGGCCTATATAGTGGATAGTGTTATGGTCAGGCAGTTGAAAAAAATATTCTATAAATATTTACGGAATAGGCAGTCACTTCAGACCCATCCTAGTCGTGACCAAAATTGCCACACATATTCTGTTGTTTCTAATGCGCGTGTAATGGTGTCGGAGGGAAGAAAAACTAACAAACAAAATACCATTGTTAGTTGTTTGAAGTCATTTATTTGTTGTTGTTGTTGTGTAACGGATGTGAAACTGCTAGCTTAGTTAACGGTGTTCGCGCAAAATAGCGTTTCAATCGGTGACGTCACTTGCTCTGAGACCTTGAAGTAGTGGTTCCCCTTGCTCTGCAAGGGCCGTGGCTTTTGTGGAGCGATGGGTAACGATGCTTCGTGGGTGACTGTTGTTGATGTGTGCAGAGGGTCCCTGGTTCGCGACCGGGTTTGGGCGAGGGGACGGTTTAAAATTATACTGTTACAGTTGTAATATCCTAAACGGACATGACAGTTTTAAAGCCACCAGTGTTCCATTATTAAAGTGACAAGTGTTCCATTATTAAAGTGGATGCATGTCTATGTACACAGGGCAGCAGCCTCTAAGGTGCAGGGTGGATTAACTGGGTGGTAGCCGGCTAGTGACAGTGACTAAGTTCAGGGGAGGGTTCTGGGTGGAGGCCGGCTAGTGACAGTGACTAAGTTCAGGGGAGGGTTCTGGGTGGAGGCCGGCTAGTGACAGTGACTAAGTTCAGGGGTGGGTTCTGGGTGGAGGCCGGCTAGTGACAGTGACTAAGTTCAGGGGAGGGTTCTGGGTGGAGGTCGGCTAGTGACAGTGACTAAGTTCAGGGGAGGGTTCTGGGTGGAGGCCGGCTAGTGACAGTGACTAAGTTCAGGGGAGGGTTCTGGATGGAGGTCGGCTAGTGACAGTGACTAAGTTCAGGCAAGGGTACTGGATGGAGGTCGGCTAGTGATGGCTATTTAACAGTCTGATTGCCTTGAGATGGAAGCTGTTTTTACGTCACTCGGTCCAAACTGACCAGTGTTCCATTATTAAAGAAACCAGTGTTCCATTATTTCCAGTGTTCCATTATTAAAGAGACCAGTGTTCCATTAAAGTGACTAGTGTTCCATTATTAAAGTGACCAGTGTTCCATTATTAAGTGAATACATTATTAAAGAGACCAGTGTTCCATTAAAGTGACCTGTACTGACCTCGCCTTCTGGATGATAGCGGCGTAAAATGCCCATGGCTCGGGTGACTGAGGTCCTTGATGACCTTCTTGTGACACCGGCTGATGTAGATGTCCTGAAGGGCAGGCAGTGTGCCACCGGGTGATGCATTGGGCTGACCGCACCAACCTCTTGAGACGGTGCAGTTGCACTACCAGGCGGTGATACAGCCAGACAGGAAGCTCTCAGTGATACATCTGTAAAAGTTTTTGAGGTTCTTAGGAACTTGAAGCTTTTCACCTTCTCTAATGTGGCCCCGTGGACGTGGATGAGACTTGCTCCCTCTGCTGTCTACTGAAGTCCACGATCAGTTAAGGATGGCCCTTTTTAGAATATGCAGTTTTTTAAAGCCACACAGGAATGTTGTTTGACGTTTGATATTGAGACCTTTGGGTCTGAAATAAGTGGAATTGTTACTTCACAGGTGCCAGGTAAGTTTCACTTCACACAACAAGACTGAGGAGTGAATTCTTCTTCTAGGGTTACATCCCAAATGGCACCCTATTCCATATTTAGTGAACTACTAAATAGGCTCTACATGTCCTGGTAAAAAGTTTATGCAATACATAGGGAATAATGTTTATTTTGGGACATGAACTAGGTGTCTGACGCTAGCAAATGTTCTCATGCAGGGAACAATAATAGCGTAGAAAGTAGGACTTTGCCCTTGGTGTTGTGGAGAGGGACGAGCCGTGTTCCGTACGAGGGCAGCTTCATTCATCCCTGTTCTTACTCTGACTACAGCCGTTTTAAAATCTAAAGCTCTAATACTACAACACAGATCCCACACGCTTGTCCTTTCTGTTCTTCTCAGCACCAAACAAATACTGTTTTTGGACCTCAAATAGAATTCTCTGGTGTGTTAAAAATAATCTATTTGGAATGTTATGTAACTGTCTTTTGATTCCATAGAAATGTTCTTTAGTTCCAATGTCCGTTGTGTTGTAACCTCTTCCAACCTCTTGCTTCAGTTCCCTCCCTGACCCTGACTCTGAGGTCTCAGGAAGTGCAGTTCCCTCCCTGACCCTGACTCTTGGGTCTCAGGAAGTTCAGTTCCCTCCCTGACCCTGACCCTGGGGTCTCAGGAAGTTCAGTTCCCTCCCTGACCCTGACCCTGACTCTGTGGTTTCAGGAAGTTCAGTTCCCTCCATGACCCTGACTCTGGGGTCTCAGGAAGTTCAGTTCCCTCCCTGACCCTGACCCTGACCCTGGGGTCTCAGGAAGTTCAGTTCCCTCCCTGACCCTGACTCTGGGGTCTCAGGAAGTTCAGTTCCCTCCCTGACCCTGACTCTGGGGTCTCAGGAAGTTCAGTTCCCTCCTTGACCCTGACCCTGACTCTGGGGTTTCAGGAAGTGCAGTTCCCTCCCTGACCCTGACTCTGGGGTCTCAGGAAGTTCAGTTCCCTCCCTGACCCTGACTCTGGGGTCTCAGGAAGTTCAGTTCCCTCCCTGACCCTGACCCTGACTCTGTGGTTTCAGGAAGTTCAGTTCCCTCCCTGACCCTGACTCTGGGGTCTCAGGAAGTGCAGTTCCCTCCCTGACCCTGACTCTGGGGTCTCAGGAAGTTCAGTTCCCTCCCTGACCCTGACCCTGACTCTGTGGTTTCAGGAAGTTCAGTTCCCTCCCTGACCCTGACTCTGGGGTCTCAGGAAGCGCTGGATGTAAACATGGAAGTTAATGAACTTCAGACAGTACTGTACTGTAAATAGCCTCACTGTGTGTTGGCAGAGGGAAGAGGAGAGCAGGAAGTTACCGTCAGGGTTGTTGTTGTGCTTCAATGTTCTCTACAGAGTTAATTACACGTTGTATATTGTGTAGTGTATTTTTAGAACAATTAAAAACATGTGGTGGAAAAGTGACGTAAATCTAAGAATATTTTGAATGTTTTGTGACAACAGCATTGACAATCTCAGATACATCTGAGGGAGAGACTATTAACGTTGGTAGCTAAAATAGTAAAGAAAAGAGGGAGAGTATTAAGGTTGGTAGCTAACATAGTAAAGAAAAGAGGGAGAGTATTAAGGTTGGTAGCTAACATAGTAAAGAAAAGAGGGAGAGTATTAAGGTTGGTAGCTAACATAGTAAAGAAAAGAGGGAGAGTATTAAGGTTGGTAGCTAACATAGTAAAGAAAAGAGGGAGAGTATTAAGGTTGGTAGCTAACATAGTAAAGTAAAGAGGGAGACTATTAAGTTTGGTAGCTAACATAGTAAAGAAAAGAGGGAGAGTATTAAGGTTGGTAGCTAACATAGTAAAGAAAAGAGGGAGACTATTAAGGTTGGTAGCTAACATAGTAAAGAAAAGAGGGAGACTATTAAGGTTGGTAGCTAAAATAGTAAAGAAAAGAGGGAGACTATTAAGTTTGGTAGCTAAAATAGTAAAGAAAAGAGGGAGAGTATTAAGGTTGGTAGCTAAAATAGTAAAGAAAAGAGGGAGAGACTATTAAGGTTGGTAGCTAACATAGTAAAGAAAAGAGTGAGAGTATTAAGGTTGGTATAGCTAACATAGTGGGGGGGTGCTGGCTGCGTGACGACTTCTCCATAAATGATCTTCCATAGGGATCGCCGGTGTTTCAATAAGTTTAAAACTAAACCCAGATCCAAATCAAATCAAATTGTATTAATCTCATGGGCCAAACACAACAGGTGTAATAGACATTACAGTGAAATTACCCACAAACCTTTAACCAACAATGCAGTTAATTAAAATACGGATAAGAACAAGAAATTAAAGTAACAAGTAATTAAAGAGCAGTAGTAAAATAACAATAGCGTGAATATATACAGGGGAGGTTACTGGTACAGAGTCAATGTGCGGATACACCGGTTTGTCGAGGTGATTTGTATTTGGTATTTGGTATTTTACTAGGATTCCTCTTAGCTGTTGCATAAGTAGCAGCTCCTCTTCACGGGGTCCAACACAAAACATGAACCATAATACAGAACATCATTAGACAAGAACAGCTCAAGGACAGAACTACACACATATCAATGCATAGAGACAAACTATCTGGGTCCAATAGGGGCGAGGCGTTGTGCCGTGAGGTGTTGCTTTATCTGTTTTTTGAAACCAGGTTGGCTGTTTATTTGAGCAATTTGAGAAGGAAGTTCCATGCAATAATGGCTCTATATAATACAGTATGTTTTCTTGAATTTGTTCTGGATTTGGGGACTGTGAAAAGACCCCTGGTTGCATGTCTGGTGGGAGAAGTGTGTGTGTCGGAGCTGTGTGTAAGTTGCAAACAATTTGGAATTTTCAACACAATGTTTCTTATAAAAAGAAGAAGTGATGTTGTCAGTCTCTCTTCAACTCTTAGCCAATAGAGACTGGCAGCATAGTATTTATATCAGCCTTCTGATTACAATTAAGAGCAAAACGTGCCACTCTGTTCTGGGCCAGCTGCAGCTTAACTAGGTCTCCCCTTGCAACACTGGACCATATGACTGGACAATAATCAAGATTAGACAAAACTAGAGACAGACCTTTCCCCATCTTTACAACCATTCAATCTACATGTTTTGACCATGACAGTTAACAATCTAAGGCAACGCCAAGTAATTTAGTCTCCATAACCTCTTCAACAGCCACACCATTCATTACCAGATTCAGCTGAGTTCCTGCACTTAAGGAGTTATTAAAGTGACTATGCATAGATGAAAACAACAGAGTAGCAGTGGTGTAAAAGAGGGGGAGGGGCACAATACAAATAGTCTGGGTAGCCATTTGATTAGGTGTTCAGGAGTCTTACGGCTTGAAGGGTCGAAGCTGTTTAGAAGCCTGTTGGACCTAGACTTGGCGCTTCGGTACTGCTTGCCGTGCGGAAGCAGAGAGAACAGTCTATGACTAGGGTGGCTGGAGTCTGACAATTTTTAGGGCCTTCCTCTGGCCTTCCTCTGGCCTGATATAGAGGTCCTTGATGGCAGGAAGCTTGACCTCAGTGATGTATTGTGCCGTTTGCACTACCCTCCGTAGTGTCTTGCGGTCGGAGGCCGAGCAGTTGCCATACCAGGCAGTGATGCAACCAGTCAGGATGCTCTCGATGGTGCAGCTGTAGAACACTTTGAGGACCTGAGGACCCATGACAAATCGTTTCAGTCTCTTGAGGGGGAATATAATTTGGGGGCTAATTTCTGGGATAGTGCTCGGTCCTCTTTTTTTTTCAGGCAGGTTACTTTAGTGTTCTTGGGCACAGGCATTATGGAGGTATTCTTGAAACATTGAGGTATTACAGACTCGGTCAGGGAGAGGTTGAAAATGTCAGTGACGACTCTTGCCAGTTGGTCAGCGCATGCTCGCAGTATCAGTGTTATTTGCCTCGAAGAAGGCAACTAAGAAGTAGTTTAGCTCGTCTGTTAGGCTCGTGTCATTGGGCAGCTCTCGGCTGTGCTTCCCTTTGTAGTCTGTAATGATTTGCAAGTCCTGACACATCTGACAAGTGTCAGAGCCGGTGTAGTATGATTCAATCTTCGTCCTGTATTTTTGCTTTGCCTGTTTGATGGTTTGTCTTCTTATAAGCTTCCGGGTTAGATTCCCGCTCCTTGAAAGTGGCAGCTCTAGCCTTTAGCTCAGTGCGGTTGTTTCCTGTAATCCATGGCTTCTGGTTTCTGGTTGGGTTTATGTACGTACTGTCACTGAGGGGATGATGTCATTGATCCACTTTTTGAGGAATCCCAGAACATATTCCAGTCTGTGCTAGCAAAACAGTCCTGTAGCTTAGCATCTGGAAGCTGGCTAGAAGGTCTATGTTGCTGGGTGGGGAAGACTGGCTGGAAGGTCTATGTTGCTGAGTGGGGAAGGCTGGCTGGAAGGTCTATGTTGCTGAGTTGGGAAGGCTGGTTGGAAGGTCTATGTTGCTGGGTGGGGAAGGCTGGCTGGAAGGTCTATGTTGCTGAGTTGGGAAGGCTGGTTGGAAGGTCTATGTTGATGGGTGGGGAAGGCTGGCTGGAAGGTCTATGTTGCTGGGTGGGGAAGGCTGGCTGGAAGGTCTATGTTGCTGGGTGGGGGAGGCTGGCTGGAAGGTATATGTTGCTGTATTGGGAAGGCTGGCTGGAAGGTCTATGTTGCTGGGTGGCGGAGGCTGGCTGGAAGGTCTATGTTGCTGGGTGGGGAAGGCTGGCTGGAAGGTCTATGTTGCTGGGTGGGGAAGACTGGCTGGAAGGTCTATGTTTCTGGGTGGGGAAGGGTGGCTGGAAGGTCTATGATGCGGGATGGGGAAGGCTGGCTGGAAGGTCTATGTTGCTGGGTGGGGAAGACTGGCTGGAAGGTCTATGTTGCTGGGTGGGGAAGGCTGGCTGGAAGGTCTATGTTGCTGGGTGGGGAAGGCTGGCTGGAAGGCCTATGTTGCTGGGTGGGGAAGGCTGGCTGGAAGGTCTATGTTGCTGGGTGGGGAAGGCTGGCTGGAAGGTCTATGTTGCTGGGTGGGGAAGGCTGGCTGGAAGGTCTATGTTGCTGGGTGGGGAAGGCTGGCTGGAAGGTCTATGTTGCTGGGTGGGGAAGGCTGGCTGGAAGGTCTATGTTGCTGGGTGGGGAAGACTGGCTGGAAGGTCTATGTTGCTGGGTGGGGAAGGCTGGCTGGAAGGTCCATGTTGCTGGGTGGGGAAGGCTGGCTGGAAGGTCTATGTTTCTGGGTGGGGAAGGGTGGCTGGAAGGTCTATGTTACTGGATGGGGAAGGCTGGCTGGAAGGTCTATGTTGCTGGGTGGGGAAGGCTGGCTGGAAGGTCTATGTTGCTGGGTGGGGAAGGCTGGCTGGAAGGTCTATGTTGCTGGGTGGGGAAGGCTGGCTGGAAGGTCTATGTTGCTGGGTGGGGAAGGCTGGCTGGAAGGTCTATGTTGCTGGGTGGGGAAGGCTGGCTGGAAGGTCTATGTTGCTGGGTGGGGAAGTTTAACCCTTTATCACGGTTGGGGTCTTGACGGATTTGTCCAAAATCGTGGGACGTAAAACATTGCTTTTAAGTCCTTGCATTTATGGCAGTGTAAGTTATCTTTATATAATATATTAAGCTTTAATCAGTTGAATTAGACATTGAACTTTAACCCTGTGCGTCTCCTCTTACGTGGTGAAAACAGTTTTCATGGGCAAACAAAATCCAAAATGAAAAAATGGTTCTAAACGAAAGAGTTACTTTACCTAAATCGATACTTTCATTAACGCCGTTCCAGAATAATTATGCATAATACTTTTGGGATTTGCATTTGTTGTCAAGCTTTTTAATTACGCCGGGATATTTTCACACATCAACATTTGATCCAGGAAGGAATTTTCCTGAATGACAGCCAAGTGACAAACAGCTGTTGTGATAGCACATGCGATGCAACAAACAGCCCAAGTGCTGGAAAGAAGGTGTTTGAGAGGAAATGTCCAGAATACTTTGGTGTATCAGTTGCGCCTGGATCCACGTTGGATCTAACTTGATGTTGATCCTCTGTTGTAAGTCTGCTTGATTTACAGCAGGGTCTCGCTAGATTTAACAGAGAAAGCATCAGGGTAATGACTTCATGCTTTCATGTTTTTTTGTGCCTCGAATTGGACACATTGTCTACTTTACGCAATTGTGTAGGACAGACTATTGTGTAGGATAGTCTATTGTGTAGGATAGTCTATTGTGTAGGACAGACTATTGTGTAGGATAGTCTATTGTGTAGGATAGTCTATTGTGTAGGACAGACTATTGTGTAGGACAGACTATTGTGTAGAACAGACTATTGTGTAGAACAGACTATTGTGTAGAACAGACTATTGTGTAGAACAGACTATTGTGTAGAACAGACTATTGTGTAGAACAGACTATTGTGTAGAACAGACTATTGCTCAACACCCAATGCTCTTCCTATTAATTATTATGGATATAATGACAAAATAGTACATAGTCTAGTGGGCTTCTTTACACTTTGATCTGGTAATGAGTAACATGACACATGTTTTGTCTACTTCACATTACAAATGCACTTTTAAACACTACAAGGTGCTTAAACTTGAATTTGAATCTCAGATATTCTGCTATGGGCCTTTCCTCAATTTGGTGCTTGAAAAGTCTTTGAAATGATTGTAGGCCAATTCTCCTGCTCTCTTATAATTATCTGATATTTCATTTAGTTTTTGTGAGAGATAAGGCCCCTTTTGTTTGTACATGTGGAACTGGATAAAAATCATTTATATTTTGGTTTCAAACCATTTTTAATTTTTTTTATCCTAATGTCACACACTGGCCCCCTTATTTATAGAAAGACCCCTAAATATAACGACTAGCTAATAAGACAGAAATATAGAGACTAGTTTATAAGTTATAAATATAGTGACTTGTTAATAAGTTGTAAATATAGATACTAGCTAATAAGTTATAAATATAGATACTAGCTAATAAGTTATATAGTGACTAGCTAATAAGTTATAATTATAGATACTAGCTAATAAGTTATATAGTGACTAGCTAATAAGTTATAATTATAGATACTAGCTAATAAGTTATAATTATAGATACTAGCTAATAAGTTATAATTATAGATACTAGCTAATAAGTTATAATTATAGATACTAGCTAATAAGTTATAATTATAGATACTAGCTAATAAGTTATATAGCGACTAGCTAATAAGTTATAAATATAGCGACTAGCTAATAAGTTATAATTATAGATACTAGCTAATAAGTTATAATTATAGATACTAGCTAATAAGTTATATAGCGACTAGCTAATAAGTTATAATTATAGATACTAGCTAATAAGTTATATAGCGACTAGCTAATAAGTTATAAATATAGCGACTAGCTAATAAGTTATATAGCGACTAGCTAATAAGTTATAATTATAGATACTAGCTAATAAGTTATATAGCGACTAGCTAATAAGTTATAAATATAGCGACTAGCTAATAAGTTATATAGCGACTAGCTAATAAGTTATAATTATAGATACTAGCTAATAAGTTATATAGTGACTAGCTAATAAGTTATAAATATAGATACTAGCTAATAAGTTATATAGCGACTAGCTAATAAGTTATAAATATAGCGACTAGCTAATAAGTTATATAGCGACTAGCTAATAAGTTATAATTATAGATACTAGCTAATAAGTTATATAGCGACTAGCTAATAAGTTATAAATATAGCGACTAGCTAATAAGTTATAAATATAGCGACTAACTAACAAGTTATAAATATAGCGACTAGCTAATAAGCAATAAATATAGCAACTAGCTAATAAGTTCTAAATATAGTGACATGCTAATAAGTTATAAATACGGAGACTAGCTAATTAGTTATATAGCGACTATCTAATAAGACAAAAATGTAGTGACTGGCTAATAAGTTATAAACATAGCAACTAGCTATTAAGCTATAAAGTAACTAGCTAATAAGTTATAAACATAGCAACTAGCTATTAAGCTATAAAGTAACTAGCTAATAAGTTATAAATATACTGACTAGCTAGTAAGGAATAAATATAATGACTAGCTGGCGAGGTCATGTATAGTGCCCATGGGGCTCATGTCCAAAGTAGTGTACTAGGGGTGTCAGTATGTCTTCTCCCACTCTGTCTATTTAAAGTGTGTCCGCACTGGAGGCATGTTTTGATGGTGATTATAAACTGGATGGTTCGAGCCCTGAATGCTGATTGGCTGACAGCTGTGGTATATCATACCAGTATACCACTGGTATGACAAAACACTTATTTTACTGCTCTATTTCCATTGGTAAACAGTTCATAATAGCAATAAGGCACCTCTGGGGTCTGTGATATATTGCCAATATACCATGGCTAAGCTCTGTGTCCAAGCACTCCGCTTTGCGTCGTGCATAAGAGCAGCCTTTAGCCGTGGTATATTGGCCATATACCACACCTCCTAGGGCCATATTGCTGAAAAATAGAACAGTGATGATGTGATGAGTAGTTGAACCCATAGCTGCTGAAGACACAAGCACGCACAAACATTTTAGTGTATCATATGCATGCTTTGGCACATTTTAGTCTACCATATGCATGCTTTGGCACATTTTAGTCTACCATATGCATGGTCTGGCACATTTTAGGCACAGAGGCTCCTTTTTCTCAAAAGTCCTTGTTTTGTACCTTTTTCCCACGGGTGTAATGTCGCATGAAAGATCCTGTTTTGTACCATTACAAGACTTGCAACATATTCTACATTTCCCCAAATATATTTCTCATAAAAGCAGATTGAGTCATTTATGTGACATAATGTATTTGTTTCACAACAGGCGCTCCCAGGATACTAGGCCTTATAAAATGCCTTCAGAAAGTATTCAGACCGCTTGACTTTTTACACATTTTGTTACATTACAACCTTATTCTGAAATGGATTTACAAAAACGTTTTTTCTTTAGCAGTCTACACAGAGTACCCCATAATGACAAAGCGAAATACCTTATTTTACATAAGTATTCAGCGCCTTTGCAATGAGACAAAAAATTGAGCTCACGTGCATCCTGTTTCAATTGATCATCCTTGAGATGTCTCTACAACTTGATTGGGGTCCACCTGTGGTAAATTCAAATTGATCGGACATGATTTGGAAAGACACACATCTGTCTATATAAGGTCACACAGTTGACAGGGCATGTCAGAGCAAAAACCTAGCCATGAGGTCGAAGGAATTGTCTGAAGAGCTCTGAGACAGGATTGTGTCGAGGCACAGATCTGGGGAAGGGTACCAAAAAATGTCTGCAGTGTTGAAGCTCCCAAAGAACACAGTGGCCTCCATCATTCTTAATTGGAACCACCAAGACTCTTCCTAGATCTAGCCGTACGGCTAAACTGAGTAATCAGGGGAGAAGGGCCTTGGTCAGGGAGGTGACCAAGAACCTGATGGTCATTCTGACAGAGCTCTAGAGGTCCTCTGTGGAGATGGGAGAACCTTCCAGAAGGACGACCGTCTCTGCAGCACTCCACCAATTAGGCCTTTATGGTAAAGCCACTCCTCAGTAAAAGGCACATGACAGCCCGCTTGGAGTTTGCCAAAAGGGGCCTAAAGACTCTTAGACCATGAGAAACAAGATTCTCTGGTATGATGAAAACAAGAATGAACTCTTTGGCCTGAATGCCGATCGTCACGTCTGGAGGAAACCTGGCACCATCCCTACAGTGAAGCATGGTGGTGGCAGCATCATGCTGTGAGGAGCTTTTTCAAAGGTAGGGACTAGGAGACAAGTCAGTGTCGAGGGAAATATGAATGGAGCAGTGTACAGAGAGATCCTTGATGAAAACCTTCTCCAGAGCGATCATGATCTCAGACTGGGACAATGCTTCACCTTCCAACAGGACAACAACCTTAAGCACACACAGCCTAGACAATGCAGGAGTGGCTTTGTGACAAGTCTCTGAATGTCCTTGAGTGGCCCAGCCAGATCCTGGACTTGAACACAATCTAACGTCTCTTGAGAGACCTGAAAATAGCTGTGCAGCGACGCTCCCCATCCAACCTGACGAAGCTTGAGAGGATCGGTAGAGAAGTATGGGAGGAACTCCCCAAATACAGGTGTGCCAAGCTTGTCGTATCCAAGAAGACTTGAGGCTGTAATCACTGCCAAAGGTGCTTCAACAAAGGACTGAGTAAAGGGTCTGAATACTTACGTAAATGTGATTTTTCATTTTTTTCCCCATCTTTTTAATTAGCAAAAATGTCAGAGAACCTGTTTTTACTTTGTCATTATGGGGTATTGTTTGTAGATTGTTGAGGAAAAATACATTTTTAATCGATTTTAGAATAAGGCTGTAACGTAACAAAATGTGTAAAAAGTCAAGGGGTTTGAATAAAGGGACTATACATAGCACAGAGCAATCTGAATGTCACAAACCAGCAAACCAGCAAACCAGCTCAATAGAGAATGCCTATAGCTCAATAGAGAACGCCTAAAGCTCGATAGAGAACGCCTAAAGAGAAGATCTTGTGTGAATGCTCACTTAGACATGAACATAAATTACATTTTGTTCAATTGAATTGGAGCTCCATCATAGAAAAACGTATGACACATTTTTATTGAGACGATTATCAAAACCATTTGGTATGTTTATTTCCCTGTTCTGTCTGGCTTTCTCTGGCGCCTCAGACAGGGAACTATCTCTTGAACAAATGGGTGTGAACATTTCTTATTAGGACATTTCTTATATGTAACTCACAGTCTGCAACCTATCCCTAGTGTGCCATTTTGGACACAAACTTCATCACAGGCCTGTGCCTGTCTGTCACATTTCACTAAACAGCACTGTCTCAAAATTTATTTCCCAAAAACGTGGTAGTGTTTGTCTACAGGTGCAGAGTCAGACATGCTGGTTCCAATAACTGAGCCAGAAACTCCTGAACCAGGAACTCCTGAACCAGGAACTCCTGAACCAGGAACTCCTCATGCAGAAACTCCTGAACCAGGAACTCCTGAACCAGGAACTCTTGAACCAGAAACTCCTGAACCAGGAACTCCTGAACCAGGAACTCCTGAACCAGGAACTCCTCATGCAGAAACTCCTGAACCAGGAACTCCTCATGCAGAAACTCCTGAACCAGGAACTCCTGAACCAGGAACTCCTCAACCAGGAACTCCTGAACCAGGAACTCCTCAGCCAGGAACTCCTGAACCAGGAACTCTTGAACCAGAAACTCCTGAAACAGGAACTCCTCAACCAGGAACTCCTGAACCAGGAACTCCTCAGCCAGGAAAGCTTGCTTATTGTGTAACCGATCCAGTAGACCTCACATGTGATTGTTTACATTGGAATGATTTTTAAAATCACAAGATGGTAGATCAAAATGTGGTGACACAGAAAAATACCTGTTTGACACATTATGTCTCCTCTCACACAATGTCCTAGACTCAAGTTCATTTAAAGCATTAAAGCAATGTAATAAATGTGTTTACGGCTTGTCACAAAGGTATACCACTAAAACATATAATTGTATAGAGACAATAGAGGTAAAGCGTTGACACCCACAGGAGGGAGAGGAGTGGAGAGTGGGGTAACACACACACACAGTGGAATGGAGGGTGAAGTGTGTTTACTCTAGTATCCTATAATGAGAATAATTATCCCACACCTCCCACAATGGAGTGAGACTGTTTGAACTCAATGTGAGAGGCAGGCAGGCAGGCAGACAGGCAGGCAAGCAGGCAGGCAGGCAGGCAGGCAGGCAGGCAGGCAGGCAGACAGACAGAGTGAGAGAGAGAGAGAGAGAGAGAGAGAGAGAGAGAGAGAGAGAGAGAGAGAGAGAGAGAGAGAGAGAGAGAGAGAGAGAGAGAGAGAGAGAGAGAGAGAGAGAGAGAGAGATGGAGGGCGAGAGAGAAAGAGAGAGAGAGAGCGAGAGAGAGAGAGAGAGAGAGGATGGAGGGCGAGGGAGAAAGAGAGAGAAAGAAAGAGAGATAGATAGATTGATAGAAGGAGAGAACAGAGAGAGCAGAGAAAGAGAGAGACAGAGCGAGAGAGAGAGAGAGAGGATGGCGGGCGAGAGAGAAAGCGAGAGAAAGAAAGAGAGATAGATAGATTGATAGAAAGAGAGAGCAGAGAGAGTAGAGAAAGCGAGAGACAGAGCGAGAAAGAGAGAGAGAGAGGATGGAGGGCGAGAGTGAAAGAGAGAGAAATAAAGAGAGATAGATAGATTTTTAGAAAGACAGAGCAGAGAGAGCAGAGAAAGAGAGCAAGGAGGAACCAGGACACGGTGTTCTCTGACGAGTTTAAGGCCTTCCTGTGGTTCCCCTTCTCAGGGCTACGCTACAGACGTTTAGAAGTGCCAGGCCGAGCACAGCATGTAGGATAACGGACACTAGTAGACGACTCCATGCAGCTAACTACGCTACAGACGTAGCTACGCTACAGAGGTAAGGCTTAGACAATGCAGAGTAGTTGACTACACATAGCTAGCTTCATCAGAGATTCTAAAATAACATCATAGAGCTATATACGTTTAGACATGCCAGGCTGAGCCAGACGTAGCTATGTTAGATAACTCAAGCAGACGACTCCGTGCAGCTAGCTAGGTTACAGATGTTTAACATGCCAGGATAAGGCTTAGAAAACACAGAGTAGACTTCACCTTGCAGCTAGCTACAATCATTTATAAACCCATAGCTATGTGCATTAGATAACACAGGAGAGAAGGCCTAGATGACTCCATGCAGCTAGCTAGGCTCAGGTCGAAGGATTATTACAGTGGAAATGAAATGCCACCCCTGTTTGTTTTCCTGACTTTATGTTGGCTTCTGATTTCAGGGAAGTCTTATCTACGTACCAACACAAAACTTTTCTTAGAAACGCTTGTACAGATGTAGGATCTTAATTTGATCACTATTTTGTTGCTGAAATTTTTGCCCTGCGGCAGGAGACTTGAAATGTATTCAAGGTTTAAAAAGGGTTCTAAAGTTCGTAATTTCCACTTTAAAATGTCATTGATTTGCCCTCAACGAAAAATAAAAGTAAGATATTTTTATTGACACTAAAATACAACTTTTTTTTGGATTCATTATGATAAATTGAATGACATGCATCTCAGTTAATAAATGGTTCTTTCTAACTAGCATCGTACACATTTCAATCTCTCATTTGTGCAACGTGTAGAACTTGAACGTCAAACCTCCTCAGCTCTGAATACTGAATGTACCAAATGATGCTGTAGCCTCAGAACAGATTGAGTGGTATGACACATTGCTTAGAATAACCAAACAAGCATTAAAAAATCAAATCAAATCAAATCAAATCAAATTTTATTTGTCACATACACATGGTTAGCAGATGTTAATGCGAGTGTAGCGAAATGCTTGTGCTTCTAGTTCCGACAATGCAGTGATAACCAACAAGTAATCTAACTAACAATTCCAAAACTACTGTCTTATACACAGTGTAAGGGGATAAGGAACATGTACATAAGGATATATGAATGAGTGATGGTACAGAGCAGCATACAGTAGATGGTATCGAGTACAGTATATACATATGAGATGAGTATGTAGACAAAGTAAACAAAGTGGCATAGTTAAAGTGGCTAGTGATACATGTGTTACATAAGGATGCAGTCGATGTTGTAGAGTACAGTATATACATATGTATATGAGATGAATAATGTAGGGTAAGTAACATTATATAAGGTAGCATTGTTTAAAGTGGCTAGTGATATATATATATACAGTGAAGCTATTTAATAATTTAACCCAAAGCTCTTCTGGGGCGGCATATAGCCTAGCGATCAAGAGCGGAAGGTTGCTGGTTAGAATTCCCAAATTGTAAAAATCTACCCTTGAGCAAGGCAGTTAAGCCCCCAACAATGGCTCCTTGATTATGCTCCACCTGCACCATTTTACTTAATTCAAGAGGGGTTGGGTTAAATGTTGAAGACACATTTCGGGTTGAATGCGTTCAGTTGAGCAAACTGACCGGGTATCCTCCTTTCCCAAGTAAACACATGAAAACTAAGATATTAAAAAGCTGCAATTGGGTGATTTCAAATGTTTTGCATGGAAATGATTCACCTGCGTTGTATTGCGTAACAGCTGTTCAATGTCAGTTATGACACTTCAACACCTTGTGGTTAATACTCACACACCATGGCCCTGTCGCCGCAGGCCTCAGATCCGCCGACTGGAATTCTGTGGACACATCACTCAACGAGGTTGTACCCATAAATCAAACTGGTGACTGATGTGCGTGATGACTTCTGTTCCCATATGACAGTGTTGTTCTAGCACAGAGAGTATCACAGGAATTTGCATTATGGAAAATTACCATTTACAATGTCATTACTCCAGAATATATTTCTGTGCAGAGTTTATTTTAAAATGGAATTTTACAAAAAACTGTTTATGTCATGTTGATATTTTCTCATGGAAGAATCCTGACACATTTTTACAACAAAATAACATGCACTGAGTGTACCAAACATTTGGAAGACATTTCTAATATTGAGTTGCACCCCCTTTTGCACAGCCTCAATTCCTCAGGGCATGGACTCTACAAGGTGTTGAAAGTGTTCGACAGAGAAGCTGGCCCATGTTGACTCCAATGCTTCCAACAGTTTTGTCAAGTTGGCTGAATGTCCTTTGGCTGGTGAACCATTCTTGACACAGACAGGAAACTGTTGAGCATGAGAAACCCAGCAGCGTTGCAGTTCTTGACGCACTCAAACGGGTGAGCCTGGCACCTACTACTATGCTCCGTTCAAAGGCAATTAAATATTTTGTCTTGCTACACATACACAATCCATGTCTCAGTTGTCTCATTGACTAAAACAATAATTTGCTTTAAGAGCTAGAAGCAGACCAGCCATGTCTGTCGCCGTCATCTTAACCAGTCATGTCAGTTCCATTCATCAGGCATTAGCCATATATAGCATAATATCTTAAATAAAGACATCTCAGGTTTATTTCCGCCTCATGAAAATAATAATAATAATAATAATCTTTCTTACTAAAGGGTAATGGGAAAGGCGGATATCTAGTCAGTTGTAAAACCTTGTAAAACCTTCAACTGAAATGTGTCTTCCTGCATACTGCCACTGGCTTTGTCGATTACTACTTTTTTAGAGGGAAAATGTACTTACTAAGACTGTGATATGTGGTCGTCTCACCTAGCTATCTTAAGATGCACCCACTGTAAGTCACTAAATGACAAAAAATGAACAAATGTATGCCCTTGACTCTTCATGACAATACAACAATACATGTTGAATTCGGCGCATGTGACGAATACATTTTGATTTGATTTTAACAATATGAACTCTGCCAGAAGGGTCTAAACTCTAGTGGGTGGCAGGGCCTGCTACGATGAGTACCTAGCAGCAGGGCCTGCTACGATGAGTACCTAGCAGCAGGGCCTGCTATGATCAGTACTGAGCAGCAGGGCCTGCTACAATGAGTACCTAGCATCAGGGCCTGCTATGATGAGTACTGAGCAGCAGGGCCTGCTATGATAAATACCTAGCAGCAGGGACTGCTACGATGAGTACCTAGCAGCAGGGCCTGCTACGATGAGTACCGAGCAGCAGGGCCTGCGATGAATAAGCGAGGGCCTGCAGCAGGGCCTGCTAGTCCTAGCAGCAGGGCCTGCTACGACCTAGCAGCAGGGCCTGCTACGATGAGTACCTAGCAGCAGGGCCTGCTACGATAAGTACCTAGCAGCAGGGCCTGCTACGATGAATACCTAGCAGCAGGGCCTGCTACGATGAGTACCTAGCAGCAGGGCCTGCTACGATGAATACCTAGCAGCAGGGCCTGCTACGATGAGTACCTAGCAGCAGGGCCTGCTACAATGAGTACCTAGCAGCAGGGCCTGCTACGATGAGTACCTAGCAGCAGGGCCTGCTACGATGAATACCTAGCAGCAGGGCCTGCTACGATGAATACCTAGCAGCAGGGCCTGCTACGATGAGTACCTAGCAGCAGGGCCTGCTAGCAGCAGGGCCTGATGAGTACCTAGCAGCAGGGCCTGCTACGATGAGTACCGAGCAGCAGGGCCTGCTATGATCAGTACCGAGCAGCAGGGCCTGCTTTGATGAGTACCGAACAGCAGGACCTGCTTTGATGAGTACCGAGCAGCAGGGCCTGCTTTGATGAGTACCGAACAGCAGGACCTGCTTTGATGAGTACCGAGCAGCAGGGCCTGCTTTGATGAGTACCGAGCAGCAGGGCCTGCTACGATGAATACCTAGCAGCAGGGCCTGCTATGATCAGCGGAGTCAATCAACACCTTCCGGAGACACCTGAAACCCCACCTCTTTAAGGAATACCTAGGATAGGATAAGTAATCCTTCTCACCCCCCCCCATTTAAGATTTAGATGCACTATTGTAAAGTGACTGTTCCACTGGATGTCATAAGGTGAATGCACCAATTTGTAAGTCGCTCTGGATAAGAGCGTCTGCTAAATCACTTAAATGTAATGTAATGTAAATGAGTACCGAGCAGCAGGGCCTGCTATGTTGAGTACCGAGCAGCAGAGCCTGCTTTGATGAGTACCGAGCAGCAGGGCCTGCTATGTTGAGTACCGAGCAGCAGGGCCTGCTATGTTGAGTACCGAGCAGCAGGGCCTGCTTTGATGAGTACCGAGCAGCAGGGCCTGTTTTGATGAGTACCGAGCAGCAGGGTCTTCTTTGATGAGTACTGAGCAGCAGATAGATTGTCAGTATTACAGAGAGATTAATAAACAACATTCTCAGCTGTTCCAGAGAGAGAGAGAGAGAGAGAGAGAGAGAGAGAGAGAGAGAGAGAGAGAGAGAGAGAGAGAGAGAGAGAGAGAGAGAGAGAGAGAGAGAGAGAGAGCGCATCACACACACACACACTTTGGGAGAGAGCTTGGCAGGCAGTCACACCGGCAGTCAGACACACAGAGGGGAAAAGTGCAGGGCCAAACCATTAGTGTCATCTAAAAGAGGAAAAAAACACATTTGGACGGATGGGTATGACAGGAAACAAGCACTATTGATTTTCACAGTACACGCTGTACGTACACATTTAGACATTGTTTTCACGATGCCATCATTTCTGAATCAGGTGGTTCCTTCACAGGTTTATAATAACAGTGCAAAGTCAAGATGACAAAAATCATTCATAGGTCTTTCATAAAGGGGCAACGGTTTCAGTAAAAAGCTGAGGAATATGTCTGGAGAAATGTAACCACTCTCAAATGAATAAACAGAGCTAGGGATTCAGGGACTGACCATCCATGATTTAAAAGTTATAGTTAGAACCATGTTTTATGCCTATAGAGTGTTTGTTTACCTGTAATTTGTTTACAAACATTAGAGTAAAACACGATTATATTCTGGTCTCTGAGGTGGTTTGACAGTTGAACTAAGCTCATGAGTTTATTTGTGAGTTATTTAATTCCAGAATCGATCGGTATAAATCATTAACTTAAAAGTAAAAACATGTATGTGCCAATCGCAGATTGCCCCTTTTAAGTGGAAGATCAAATTACAGATCCCAGACTTTTTATTGGGCCCATGTTCTTATCTGGAGGAATGTACAGACTGAATCAGAGACGCAGTGAGACTGTTTTAACACGGACTGGGGTGTCCAGTTCTGCTTTGGTGCTGCGTTAGTGCTGCGTTGCTGTGGCCATCTCACCCTGGCAGGTGTCCATTATAACTACTATGGATGCCACATTAATTGGCGCATTAGAGCGTCTGAACATTTAGTCCTCACCCCGTTGGAACAGACCTGGGTTGAAATAGTATTTGACTTCTCTTCGAATAGTTTTACTCGTGCTTTGATTGAGCTCGCCATGGCACAATAGAACCAATGGAATTAACCCCAAAAAGAGCAAACCCTACGTAAATGGCACACCAGGAAGGCTAACGCGAAACAATCAACGTTTTTGAAAGATTTCCAAATACTATTTGAACCCAGGTGTTGTTGAGGAGTCTAGGCAGCCGCTGTGCCTCAGCACCAACTGATAAGATTAGCATATGAACACACCCTGGCCGTGTCCCAAATGACATCCTATTCACTATGCGGAGCATTACTTCTGACCAGGGCCCGTAGGTCGGCCTGGAGACAATGGCTACACAGTGGTGCTTGTATAGGGAACCTTATGTAACTGTGCATAATGCATGCAGAGAGGCGGCTGGAGCTGTGTGTGTCTGTGTGTGTACACCTCCCCCTCCATTCCACTCCTCTCTCACTCTCAGTCATTGGTTGTGTTGGGTGTCTATGCTTTACCTCCCACTCTGATAATGATTCATTAAGTTTCTCTGAATTAAATTGAATCCAATACATTGTGCGACAGGAAAACATAACAGGGCCACCCACTACACCCTATTAAGACACCATGTTGATGTTTCCTTTATTTGAGTTACCTTCACATGGCCAGCTACAGTATCTCATCCAGTTACCTTCACATGGCCAGCTCCAGTATCTCATCCAGTTACCTTCACATGTTCAGCTACAGTATCTCATCCAGTTACCTTCTCATGTTC
>NC_060195.1:7843959-7973959 GCF_021184085.1 Oncorhynchus gorbuscha | reverse complement strand
ACAATACAACACATTATTACACCACTATATATCTACAATACAACACATTATTACACCACTACTCTACCACTATATATCTACAATACAATACATTATTACACCACTATATATCTACAATACAACACATTATTACACCACTACTCTACCACTATATATCTACAATACAATACATTATTACACCACTATATATCTACAACACATTATTACACCACTACTCTACCACTATATATCTACAATACAATACATTATTACACCACTATATATCTACAATACATTATTACACCACTACTCTACCACTATATATCTACAATACAACACATTATTACACCACTATATATCTACAATACAATACATTATTACACCACTATATATCTACAATACAACACATTATTACACCACTATATATCTACAATACAACACATTATTACAACACTACTCTACCACTACATATCTACAATACAATACATTATTACACCACTATATATCTACAATACAACACATTATTACACCACTACTCTACCACTACATATCTACAATACAATACATTATTACACCACTATATATCTACAATACAACACATTATTACACCACTATATATCCACAATACAACACATTATTACACCACTACTCTACCACTATATATCTACAATACAACACATTATTACACCACTATATATCTACAATACAATACATTATTATACCACTATATATCTACAATACAATACATTATTACACCACTACATATCTACAATACAACACATTATTACACCACTACTCTACCACTACATATCTACAATACAACACATTATTACACCACTACTCTACCACAACATATCTACAATACAATACATTATTACACCACTATATATCTACAATACAACACATTATTACACCACTACATATCTACAATACAACACATTATTACACCACTACTCTACCACTATATATCCACAATACAACACATTATTACACCACTATTCTACCACTATATATCTACAATACAACACCTTATTACACCACTATTCTACCACTATATATCTACAATACAATATATATACATTATTACACCACTACATATCTACAATACAATACATTATTACACCACTACATATCTACAATACAATACATTATTACACCACTATATATCTACAATACAACACATTATTACAACACTACTCTACCACTACATATCTACAATACAATACATTATTACACCACTATATATCTACAATACAACACATTATTACACCACTACTCTACCACTACATATCTACAATACAATACATTATTACACCACTATATATCTACAATACAACACATTATTACACCACTATATATCCACAATACAACACATTATTACACCACTACTCTACCACTATATATCTACAATACAACACATTATTACACCACTATATATCTACAATACAATACATTATTACACCACTACTCTACCACTATATATCTACAATACAATACATTATTACACCACTACATATCTACAATACAACACATTATTACACCACTACTCTACCACTACATATCTACAATACAACACATTATTACACCACTACTCTACCACTATATATCCACAATACAACACCTTATTACACCACTATTCTACCACTATATATCTACAATACAACACCTTATTACACCACTATTCTACCACTATATATCTACAATACAATATATATACATTATTACACCACTACATATCTACAATACAATACATTATTACACCACTACATATCTACAATACAATACATTATTACACCACTATATATCTACAATACAACACCTTATTACACCACTATTCTACCACTATATATCTACAATACAATACAATACATTATTACACCACTATATTTCTACAATACAATACATTATTACACCACTATATATCTACTATACAATACATTATTACACCACTACTCTACCACTACATATCTACAATACAACACATTATTACACCACTATATATCTACAATACAACACATTATTCCACCACTACTCTACCACTATATATCCACAATACAACACATTATTACACCACTACTCTACTACAACATATCTACAATACAATACATTATTACACCACTATATATCTACAATACAACACATTATTCCACCACTACTCTACCACTACATATCTACAATACAACACATGATTACACCACTACTCTACCACTATATATCTACAATACAACACATTATTACACCACTATATATCTACAATACAATACATTATTACACCACTACTCTACCACTATATATCTACAATACAATACATTATTACACCACTATATATCTACTATACAATACATTATTACACCACTACTCTACCACTATATATCTACAATACAACACATTATTACACCACTATATATCTACAATACAACACATTATTACACCACTACTCTACCACTATATATCCACAATACAACACATTATTACACCACTACTCTACCACTATATATCTACTATACAATACATTATTACACCACTACTCTACCACTATATATCTACAATACAACACATTATTACACCACTATATATCTACAATACAACACATTATTACATGGTACTCTACCAAATATCTACAATACAACACATTATTACACCACTATATATCTACAATACAATACATTATTACACCACTACTCTACCACTATATATCTACAATACAACACATTATTACACCACTATATATCTACAATACAATACATTATTACTCCACTACTCTATCACTAAATATCTACAATAAAAACATGTATAACACCACAATGCAACAATATTACAGCATTACAATGTATGTGTGTTTAGAGTGCATGTGTGTTTGTTTAACTGTGAGTGTGTCTCTTCACAGTCCGCCTTGTTCCACAAGGTGTGGTTTTACCTGGGTTTAAGAAAAATCTGATTTCACTGCTCAATGAGGAATATTTCTATGTAGTCAACACTCTATTTAGTACTGCGCGTTTCCCAAAGTCTGTTCTGGTCTGGTGCCCTGGTGACATGTCTTGTGGGCTGAGCTGTGTGCTAGTCGCTTAACCAGAAAGCTCGGTGCTTTCAACATGTCAATAATGTCTCTCATAAAGAGAAGCAGTGAGGCTGTCAATCTCTCCACTTTGAGTGAGGACAGATTGAAATGCATTTTTATTGATATTAGCTCTCTGTGTACATTTAAGGGCAAGCTGTGCTGCTCTGTTCTGAGCCAACTGCAATTTGCCTACGTCCCTATTTGTGGCACCTGACCATATGACTTGGCAGTTGTCCAGGTGCGATAAAACTAGGGCCTGTAGGACCTGCCTTGTTGATGGTGTTGTTAAAAAGGTAGAAACTAGGGCCTGTAGGACCTGCCTTGTTGATGGTGTTGTTAAAAAGGTAGAAACTAGGGCCTGTAGGACCTGCCTTGTTGATAGTGTTGTTAAGAAGGTAGAAACTAGGGCCTGTAGGACCTGCCTTGTTGATAGATTTGTTAAGAAGGTAGAAACTAGGGCCTGGAGGACCTGCCTTGTTGATAGATTTGTTAAGAAGGTAGAAACTAGGGCCTGGAGGACCTGCCTTGTTGATGGTGTTGTTAAGAAGGTAGAAACTTGGGCCTGTAGGACCTGCCTTATTGATAATGTTGTTAAGAAGGTAGAAACTAGGGCCTGTAGGACCTGCCTTGTTGATAGATTTGTTAAGAAGGTAGAAACTAAGGCCTGTAGGACCTGCCTTGTTGATAATGTTGTTAAGAAGGTAGAAACTAGAGCCTGTAGGACCTGCCTTGTTGATAGATTTGTTAAGAAGGTAGAAACTAGGGCCTGTAGGACCTGCCTTGTTGATAGATTTGTTAAGGTAGAAACTAGGGCCTGTAGGACCTGCCTTGTTGATAGTGTTGTTAAGAAGGTAGAAACTAGGGCCTGTAGAACCTGCCTGGTTGATAGTGCTGTTAAGAAGGCAGAGCAGCACTTTATTATGGACAGATTTATCCTCATCTTATCTACTGTTGTGTCAATATGTTTTGACCATGACAGTTTACAATCCAGGGTTACTCAAAGCAGTTTTGTAACGGTTTTCTGGGTGTGGTGAAGGAGAGTCGGACCAAAACGCAGCGTGTAGATTACGATCCATGTTTAATCAAACAAACGATAAACACGAAATAACACAAACTCTACAAAACAATAAACGTGACGAAAACCAAAACAGCCTATACTTGTCAAATAAACGTGACGAAAACCGAAACAGCCTATACTTGTCAACTAACACAGCAACAGGAACAAAGACACTAAGGACATGCCATAACAATGCCATAACAAATACCTAATGGAATAAGTAATGGCAATTTGTAAGTCGCTCTGGATAAGAGCGTCTGCTAAATGACTTAAATGTAAATGTTAAATGTAATGTAAATGCATAGGAAGAATATATTAATATAAATATATGGATGAGCAATTACAGAGTGGCATTGGCTAAGATGCAATTAAATGAACACCCTCTCTGTTCTGTCAGACAAGAAACTCTCAATCCACAATGTAGCAGAGGATGTCAAGCCATAACACATACAATTTCTTTTCAGTAGCAGAATATTATCGATAATGTCAAAAGTTGCACCGAAGTCTAACGAAAACAGCTACCACAATCTTCTTATTATCAAGTTCCGTATATTTTAAGTGCTCTTTCTTATAAGTGTGCTGAAAGTCAAGTGTTCATTTGTTTCCTGTGAATAATCTGGTCAAACACAGTTTTGGTAGCAGGCTGATTGGTAGCAGGCTGATTGGTAGCAGGCTGATTGGTAGCAGGCTGATTGGTAGCAGGCTGATTGGTAGCAGGCTGATTGGTAGCAGGCTGATTGGTAGCAGGCTGATTGGTAGCAGGCTGATTGGTAGCAAGCTGATTGGTAGCAGGCTGATTGGTAGCAGGCTGATTGGTAGCAGGCTGATTGGTAGCAGGCTGATTGGTAGCAGGCTGATTGGTAGCAGGCTGATTGGTAGCAGGCTGATTGGTAGCAGGCTGATTGGTCTGCTGTTTAGGTGCTTTGCTATTCTTGTGTAGCGGAATGACTTTTGCTTCCCTAGAGGCCTGAGGACACACACTTTCTTGTAGGCTTAAGTTGAAGAGAATACAAAATAGGAGTGGCAAGACAGTCCGCTATTATCCTCAGTAATTTTCCATCCAAGTTGTCAGACCCAGGTGGCTTGTCGTTGTTGATAGACAACAATAATTATTGCTCCTCTTCCACAATCACGTTACGGAATAATAAAAATGACAATGCTTGTCTTTCATAATTTGGTCAGTTCTGCATGTTGTTCAGTTTGTTGTTGTTATGTCATGCTAATCTTGCCAATCAAAAAAAAAAAACATTAAAGTAGTTGGTAATATCAGTCGATTGGTTTTGTTATGAATCTAATTTAATTTAATGAATGATGGAGCTGAGGTTGCCTTTTCCTGCCCAACATTTCATTTGAGGTGAGCCAAAGATTTTTTTACATTTGTCCTTCATTTTTATATAACCTTTATTTAACCAGGCAAGTCAGTTAAGAACACATTCTTATTTACAATGACGGCCAAGGAACAGTGGGTTAACTGCCTTGTTCAGGGGCAGAATGACAGATTTGTACCTTGTCAGCTTGGGGATTTGAACTTGCAACCTTCCGGTTACTAGTCCAACTCTCTAACCACTAGGCTACCCTGCTGCCTCTACACTCTAACCACTAGGCTACCCTGCCGCCTCTACACTCTAACCACTAGGCTACCCTGCCGCCTCTACACTCTAACCACTAGGCTACCCTGCCGCCTCTACACTCTAACCACTAGGCTACCCTGCCGCCTCTACACTCTAACCACTAGGCTACCCTGCCGCCTCTACACTCTAACCACTAGGCTACCCTGCCGCCTCTACACTCTAACCACTAGGCTACCCTGCCGCCTCTACACTCTAACCACTAGGCTACCCTGCCGCCTCTACACTCTAACCACTAGGCTACCCTGCCGCCTCTACACTCTAACCACTAGGCTACCCTGCCCCCTCTACACTCTAACCACTAGGCTACCCTGCCGCCTCTACACTCTAACCACTAGGCTACCCTGCCGCCTCTACACTCTAACCACTAGGCTACCCTGCCGCCTCTACACTCTAACCACTAGGCTACCCTGCCGCCTCTACACTCTAACCACTAGGCTACCCTGCCGCCTCTACACTCTAACCACTAGGCTACCCTGCCGCCTCTACACTCTAACCACTAGGCTACCCTGCCACCTCTACACTCTAACCACTAGGCTACCCTGCCACCTCTACACTCTAACCATTAGGCTACCTGCCACCTCTACACTCTAACCACTAGGCTACCTGCCACCTCTACACTCTAACCACTAGACTACCCTGCCACCTCTACACTCTAACCACTAGGCTACCCTGCCACCTCTACACTCTAACCACTAGGCTACCCTGCCGCCTCTACACTCTAACCACTAGGCTACCCTGCCGCCTCTACACTCTAACCACTAGGCTACCCTGCCGCCTCTACACTCTAACCACTAGGCTACCCTGCCGCCTCTACACTCTAACCACTAGGCTACCCTGCCACCTCTACACTCTAACCACTAGGCTACCCTGCCCCCTCTACACTCTAACCACTAGGCTACCCTGCCACCTCTACACTCTAACCACTAGGCTACCCTGCCACCTCTACACTCTAACCACTAGGCTACCTGCCACCTCTACACTCTAACCACTAGGCTACCTGCCACCTCTACACTCTAACCACTAGGCTACCCTGCCACCTCTACACTCTAACCACTAGGCTACCTGCCACCTCTACACTCTAACCACTAGGCTACCTGCCACCTCTACACTCTAACCACTAGGCTACCTGCCACCTCTACACTCTAACCACTAGGCTACCCTGCCACCCCTACACTCTAACCACTAGGCTACCTGCCACCTCTACACTCTAACCACTAGGCTACCTGCCACCTCTACACTCTAACCACTAGGCTACCCTGCCCCCTCTACACTCTAACCACTAGGCTACCCTGCCACCTCTACACTCTAACCACTAGGCTACCTGCCACCTCTACACTCTAACCACTAGGCTACCTGCCACCTCTACACTCTAACCACTAGGCTACCTGCCACCTCTACACTCTAACCACTAGGCTACCCTGCCCCCTCTACACTCTAACCACTAGGCTACCCTGCCACCTCTACACTCTAACCACTAGGCTACCTGCCACCTCTACACTCTAACCACTAGGCTACCTGCCACCTCTACACTCTAACCACTAGGCTACCCTGCCACCTCTACACTCTAACCACTAGGCTACCCTGCCACCTCTACACTCTAACCACTAGGCTACCCTGCCACCTCTACACTCTAACCACTAGGCTACCCTGCCATCTCTACACTCTAACCACTAGGCTACCCTGTCACCTCTACACTCTAACCACTAGGCTACCCTGCCACCTCTACACTCTAACCACTAGGCTACCTGCCACCTCTACACTCTAACCACTAGGCTACCCTGCCACCTCTACACTCTAACCACTAGGCTACCCTGCCACCTCTACACTCTAACCACTAGGCTACCCTGCCACCTCTACACTCTAACCACTAGGCTACCTGCCACCTCTACACTCTAACCACTAGGCTACCCTGCCACCTCCACACTCTAACCACTAGGCTACCCTGCCACCTCTACACTCTAACCACTAGGCTACCCTGCCACCTCTACACTCTAACCACTAGGCTACCCTGCCACCTCTACACTCTAACCACTAGGCTACCCTGCCACCTCTACACTCTAACCACTAGGCTACCTGCCACCTCTACACTCTAACCACTAGGCTACCCTGCCACCTCCACACTCTAACCACTAGGCTACCCTGCCCCCTCTACACTCTAACCACTAGGCTACCCTGCCACCTCTACACTCTAACCACTAGGCTACCTGCCACCTCTACACTCTAACCACTAGGCTACCCTGCCACCTCTACACTCTAACCACTAGGCTACCCTGCCACCTCTACACTCTAACCACTAGGCTACCCTGCCACCTCTACACTCTAACCACTAGGCTACCCTGCCACCTCTACACTCTAACCACTAGTCTACCCTGCCACCTCTACACTCTAACCACTAGTCTACCCTGCCACCTCTACACTCTAACCACTAGTCTACCCTGCCACCTCTACACTCTAACCACTAGTCTACCCTGCCACCTCTACACTCTAACCACTAGGCTACCTGACACCTCTACACTCTAACCACTAGGCTACCCTGCCACCTCTACACTCTAACCACTAGTCTACCCTGCCACCTCTACACTCTAACCACTAGGCTACCTGACACCTCTACACTCTAACCACTAGGCTACCTGCCACCTCTACACTCTAACCACTAGGCTACCCTGCCGCCTCCACACTCTAACCACTAGGCTACCTGCCACCTCTACACTCTAACCACTAGGCTACCCTGCCACCTCTACACTCTAACCATTAGGCTACCCTGCCACCTCTACACTCTAACCACTAGGCTACCCTGCCACCTCTACACTCTAACCACTAGGCTACCCTGCCGCCTCTACACTCTAACCACTAGGCTACCCTGCCACCTCTACACTCTAACCACTAGTCTACCCTGCCACCTCTACACTCTAACCACTAGGCTACCCTGCCACCTCTACACTCTAACCACTAGGCTACCCTGCCACCTCTACACTCTAACCACTAGGCTACCCTGCCACCTCTACACTCTAACCACTAGGCTACCCTGCCACCTCTACACTCTAACCACTAGTCTACCCTGCCACCTCTACACTCTAACCACTAGGCTACCCTGCCACCTCTACACTCTAACCACTAGGCTACCCTGCCGCCTCTACACTCTAACCACTAGGCTACCCTGCCACCTCTACACTCTAACCACTAGGCTACCCTGCCGCCTCTACACTCTAACCACTAGGCTACCCTGCCACCTCTACACTCTAACCACTAGGCCACCCTGCCACCTCTACACTCTAACCACTAGGCTACCCTGCCGCCTCTACACTCTAACCACTAGGCTACCCTGCCACCTCTACACTCTAACCACTAGGCTACCCTGCCACCTCTACACTCTAACCACTAGTCTACCCTGCCACCTCTACACTCTAACCACTAGGCTACCCTGCCACCTCTACACTCTAACCACTAGGCTACCCTGCCGCCTCTACACTCTAACCACTAGGCTACCCTGCCACCTCTACACTCTAACCACTAGGCTACCCTGCCACCCCGTTCATTTATCTTTGTTTCATAGGACAGTTTCTTCTTCATTTTGTTTACTTTAGTCACATGATTTCAATTTTACAGTACGATTGGCTGTGCAGACAGAATTATTTATCGTTCCAATTGGCCTCATCCCTCTCAACCATAGAATGTTTTCATTTTCCAAAGGGATTTAGCAGTTTTTACAGTAATTACCTTAATGGGGTCATGCTTATTAGCAACTAGAATTAGTCGTTTCATAAATGTGTCATTTGCAGTGTCTGGTTGCTCCTCATTACACACCACAGACCAGCAAATATTCCGTGTCTTGCATCGAGAACAACACTTTCCAATACTTTGATTCTAAAGTATAACTGTGCCAGAGAGTGTATAACTGTGCCAGAGAGTGTATAACTGTGCCAGAGAGTGTATAACTGTGCCAGAGAGTGTATAACTGTGCCAGAGAGTGTATAACTGTGCCAGAGAGTGTATAACTGTGCCAGAGAGTGTATAACTGTGCCAGAGAGTGTATAACTGTGCCAGAGAACTGTGCCAGAGAGTGTATAACTGTGCCAGAGAGTGTATAACTGTGCCAGAGAGTGTATAACTGTGCCAGAGAGTGTATAACTGTGCCAGAGAGTGTATAACTGTGCCAGAGAGTGTATAACTGTGCCAGAGAGTGTATAACTGTGCCAGAGAGTGTATAACTGTGCCAGAGAGTGTATAACTGTGCCAGAGAGTGTATAACTGTGCCAGAGAGTGTATAACTGTGCCAGAGAGTGTATAACTGTGCCAGAGAGTGTATAACTGTGCCAGAGATAGGAAGACATGACCCCACTAACGTATTTAAAGACAATACGTTTTCCTGTTATCTTTAGAGAAACAATGGAGCAGAGTATTCTTCAGTCATGTTTTCGAAGATCCAACCTGTTGTTTATAAACACTCACTGTGGTTCTCTGTAGATAACTGGGCCTTCTAGCAGAATGTCCATTGCTGAGGGTTTGGATTGGAAACTATATTTGGACTTGGAGATGAGGAGGCGTCTTTTCCCAGGATTCTTGTAGACATATTTGGAATTCAGATTCTTACAGTGGTCAGTGGTTTTCTGTAGCTCAGTTGGTAGAGGATGGCCCTTGCAAAGCCAGGAGAGTGGGTTTGATTGCTAGGACAACGCATACGTATGCTGTATTAGGCACGTTGGATAAAAGTGTCTGCTAAATGGTATATGTTATATGTATACAGTACCAGTCAAAAGTTTGGACACACCTAATCATTCAGGGGTTTTCTTTATTTAAAAAAAAACTATTTTCTACATTGTAGAGTAATAGTGAAGAAATCAAAACTATGAAATAACACATATAGAATCATGTAGTAACCAATGAGGTGTTAAACAAATCAAAATATATTTTATATTCTTCAAAGAAGCCACCCTTTGCCTTGATGACAGCTTTTTTGCACACTCTTGGCATTCTCTCACCCCAATAAATATGGAAGCGTTTATTGTGATTTATTGTGCCATCTGAAAAGGTCCCAGCCCTTCATTTCTTCTTCCAACACACAGAGTAGCAGAGGAAATTAGGGTTTCTCTTCCATGTGCCCTGCCTCACAGCAGAGTTAGTTATGGTTTCTCTTCCATGTGCCAGTGACTGTTGTACTCCTGGGAGCCAATCAGTGTTGAACAGTGAAGGTGGTTTAGGCTGTGAGTTGCATAACAGTTGAGGAAGACAGAAGGGAACAGCGTAACGGAGAATAAACACTGTCTGGCGCTGCAGACTGCAGACAACCAATACAGGGCTTGACCTGGGTCCAAATAGTATTTAAAATCCTTTATAGTATTTCCCGGAGCCTGTCGAGAGTGGAAACGATAAGGCAGGGTTTTCATTTTTGTAACTATTGCATGGCTTCCATTGTGCTCAGTCAAGCACAGCTAAAGTATATGAAATATTTGTAATACGACTTGAACAGGGCTGTTTTTTTTTTCACACCTCTGACTAAAAAGTAACACTCCTTAAGGAAAGGAGAAGTCAGTTATCCATCTGTATTCAACTGAAATGTGTCTTCTTCCTTTAACCCAATCCCTCTGAGAGAGGTGTGGGGGGGTTGCCTTAATCGACATCCACGTTTTCTGCGCCCGGGGAACAGTGGGCTAACTGCGTTGCTCAGTTGTAAGAGCAGCAGATTTATACCTTGTCAGCTCGGGGATTCAATCCAGCAACCTTCCGGTTACTGGCCCAACACTCTAACCACTAGGCTACCTGCCATCACCTATGTATCCTAGGTGCCATGACAGTTTTATAACCTAGAGAAAGGACAGTATCTGAAAAGTCTGTGTCTGATCCAGAATGAAAGCTTCTAAGACTTTAATATCTACACATCTTGAGGACACAACATCATTCTGTAACGTCGTTCGTCTGTTGAAAGAAGAGAGTCGGACCGAAATGCAGCGTGTAGGTTACTCATGACTTTAATGAACTGAATCGCGGTACATGAAATAACTGAAATACTAAATACAAAAACAACAGAACGGAACGTGAAACTTATTACAGACTATCTGGTGACTATTACACAAAGACAGGAAAAACACCCACAAAATACAAAGCGAACTCAGGCTACCGAAATATGGTTCCCAATCCGAGACAACGAGAATCACCTGACTCCAATTGAGAACCGCCTCAGGCAGCCAAGCCTAACTAGACACACACCTAATCATACACAATCCCAATGCTAATAAAACCCCAATACGAAACACAACATATAAACCCATGTCACACCCTGGCCTGACCAAAATATATAATGAGAAACACAAAATACAATGACCAAGGCGTGACACATTCTTTAAAATATCACATAAATGGTGCTCTTTCAAAGTATGTAAAAAATCAAGCCGGTCATCTTTGTAATCAATTGAACTGTAAAAATCCTGTTGATTTTGCGGTAACTTACAGGCAGCCAGGTACAGTATGTTCCCGTAATTTCCAAAGAATATGTTGTTTAACAGTACATTACTATAAAACATAGTAATTAATGTAGTAACTAATAGTAGTAATTAATATAGTAATTAATAGTAATAATACATTAATATAGTATAGTATTAATATAGTAATTCGTAGTTAATGTAGTAATAATATAGTAATTCATATAGTAATTAATAAAGTAATTAATAGTAGTAAATCATAAAGTAATTAATAAAGTAATTCATAGTAGTAATTCATATAGTAATTCATAGTAGTAATTCATAGTAGTAATTCATATAGTAATTCATATAGTAATTCATAGTAGTAATTCATATAGTAATTCATAGTAGTAATTCATAGTAGTAATTCATATAGTAATTCATATAGTAATTCATATAGTAATTCATAGTAGTAATTCATATAGTAATTCATATAGTAATTCATATAGTAATTCATATAGTAATTAATAGTAGTAATTCATAGTAGTAATTCATATAGTAATTCATATAGTAATTCATATAGTAATTCATAGTAGTAATTCATATAGTAATTCATAGTAGTAATTCATATAGTAATTCATATAGTAATTCATAGTAGTAATTCATAGTAGTAATTCATAGTAGTAATTCATATAGTAATTCATAGTAGTAATTCATAGTAGTAATTCATATAGTAATTCATAGTAGTAATTCATATAGTAATTCATATAGTAATTCATAGTAGTAATTCATATAGTAATTCATCAAGCGGTGGCCCGTTCCTGTAGGTTCATGCTCTACAACATCCGCAGAGTACGACCCTGCCTCACACAGGAAGCAGCGCAGGTCCTAATCCAGGCACTTGTCATCTCCCGTCTGGATTACTGCAACTCGCTGTTGGCTGGGCTCCCTGCCTGTGCCATTAAACCCCTTCAACTCATCCAGAACGCCGCAGCCCGTCTGGTGTTCAACCTTCCCAAGTTCTCTCACGTCACCCCGCTCCTCCGTTCTCTCCACTGGCTTCCAGTTGAAGCTCGCATCCGCTACAAGACCATGGTGCTTGCCTACGGAGCTGTGAGGGGAACGGCACCTCAGTACCTCCAGGCTCTGATCAGGCCCTACACCCAAACAAGGGCACTGCGTTCATCCACCTCTGGCCTGCTCGCCTCCCTACCACTGAGGAAGTACAGCTCCCGCTCAGCCCAGTCAAAACTGTTCGCTGCTCTGGCCCCCCAATGGTGGAACAAACTCCCTCACGACGCCAGAACAGCGGAGTCAATCACCACCTTCCGGAGACACCTGAAACCCCACCTCTTTAAGGAATAACTAGGATAGGATAAGTAATCCCTCTCACCCACCCCCCCCTTTAAGATTTAGATGCACTATTGTAAAGTGACTGTTCCACTGGATGTCATAAGGTGAATGCACCAATTTGTAAGTCGCTCTGGATAAGAGCGTCTGCTAAATGACTTAAATGTAAATGTAAATGTAATTCATATAGTAATTCATATAGTAATTCATATAGTAATTCATATAGTAATTCATAGTAGTAATTCATATAGTAATTCATATAGTAATTCATATAGTAATTCATATAGTAATTCATATAGTAATTCATATAGTAATTCATAGTAGTAATTAAATGTAGTAATTCATATAGTAATTCATAGTAGTAATTCATATAGTAATTCATAGTAGTAATTAATAGTAGTAATTCATATAGTAATTCATATAGTAATTCATATAAGAATGAATAGTAGTGATTAATAGTCATTAATATAGTAATTCATAGTAGTAATTCATATTGTTAATAATATAGTAATTCATATAGTAATTCATAGTAGTAATCAATATAGTCATTAATATAGTTACTTCATAGTAGTAATTCATACCGTCAATAATAAACTAATTCATAGATGTATTTCATATAGTAATTGATATAGTAATTAATAGTAGTAATTAATGGAATAATGAATATATGACTTACATGCATGTGTACTGTAGGCATTCTGTGAAACATAAAGCTCCCAAAACCTTTTACATCCCATCGGGGGGAATCAATAATGTATTCTGGAATATAATTCATCATGCGTTCCTGTTCCATAATGTACATGTCAACACGACAGTAATAGAAGCAGGGGTGAATGGAGAGAATGTCAGGGTCAGTCTGTTTATGGAATATTTGAAAAAGCAGGAAGTCCTCATCACTCTGCGTTAAAAAACAACACACAATGGTTGCTCAGGTTCTCCATAGAATGTTTTATTGTTCACGCCAGGAATAAACAAGGACAAGTATCATTAATGACATTACCATTTGTTAAACCCAAATATTGTGTGTATGCAAAAGGTTTCTTATACCTAATGAGATGATCGTACTATTGTTCTGTCTCTCTGAAAAACATTATGAAGTACTGTATGCAGGTGGAAGGCACAACATACTTTACATTATTATTAATATGGCAGTGCAGTATCTAGCCTACATTGTTGATGTAAATACTGCTCATCAGAGGTGGGACCAAGTCATTGTTTTACAAGTGACAAGTAAATCTCAAGTCTTACCACTCAACTCCCAAGTCAAGTCCCAAGTCAAGACAAGCAGGTTCGAGTCAAGTCTCAAGTCAAGACCAACAAGTCTCAAGTCTCAAGTCCTAAACTTTGAGTTTCGAGTCCTAAACAAGTCATAATGTGCTCTTCACCAAATGTAATACAATTTCATATTTTTAACAAGAGTAATAGTTAGTAAATTACATTTACGCAAATCATGAATGCTTTTAAAAATATATTTATTACTTTCAAAATAAACATGGGTAGGAATAAGAAAGACCCCCCCCTCCCCAATAGCGATCGACTATTGAGGATCGCTATGGGGTGCAATCGGGCGATGTAGGCTTGTACACAATCGCCCAACCTTAACGCACACACTGTGTGTGTGGTTACAGTAGGCTAACATAGGTCAATGGCTTCAGGAACAGCAGTAACATCAGGCAGGATTTAGGCTACCAACTGCCTAGCCAGTTATAGCTCAATCTTGGTTGCACTGACTGACTGTGTGGAGGCTCATTGATTTAACGTTACGTTAGCCTACCTGCTACACTAGCAAAGTTATGAATGATATTGCTGTCGGCTATATTAGCCACGACTTACCGTTCTTTGTACAGCTTCAAATGTCGAACAAAGTTGGAAGTTGTTGCGCCTCCAATTGTAATTTTCTTCCCGCATGTTTTGCAAGCTGCAATCTGTTTTTAGTTGAGACAATGTCATCTTTATATCCGAAAATAATAATTTGGGGTATCATCTTTCAATGGGCTTTCACTCGCCAACGTTCCTCTGCACTTTCACGCACAACTTTTTCTCAGCTGGCACAGTTTGATTGGCTGCTGTCCGATTCAAACTGTAATTATTTAATTGTGTTATGCAGGTGAATGAGGACCCAAAAGCGACTTGGCGAAAACAGAGTCTTTAATCCAGTAAAGTAAAATACAATCAAAAAACACAACTTCCACTCGTAATGACGAGAACCGACTGGAGACTCGATCTTGAACAGCAGGTTGCCTCGGGAAGGCACTTGAACCTAGCAGACTCAGACACCTGCTCACCACGCAGCATCTGAGGGAAACACGACACGACTGGGCGAAACACAAACACAGCACGGTGAACAATAGATACAAGGATCCGACAGGACAGGAACGGAAAACAAGGGAAGAAATAGGGACTCTAATCAGGGGACAAAATAAGGAACAGGTGTGGGAAGACTAAATGATTGATTAGGGGAATAGGAACAGCTGGGAGCAGGAACGGAACGATAGAGAGAAGAGAGAGCGAGAGAGTGAGAGAGGGAGGGGGAGAGAGAGGGATAGAAAGAGGGAACGAACCTAATAAGACCAGCAGGGGGAAACGAACAGAAGGGAAAGCATAATGACAAGACAATATATGACAAAACATGACAGTACCCCCCCACTCACCGAGCGCCTCCTGGCGCTCTCGAGGAGGAACACTGGCGGCAACGGAGGAAATCATAGATCAAACGGTCCAGCACGTCCCGAGAAAGAACCCAACTCCTCTCCTCAGGACCGTAACGAAAAAACGAAAAAAAAGGGAAACTAGGGTACTACTCTAAAAAAAAAAATGAGACACGGGTAGAGAACTGAAAACTTTAGAGCAAACAGGACCAAACAGGCCAGGAGAGTAACAACTAGGGACAGACTGAGACACAGCAAGGGCAGGAACAAGAACAGGAGAGATGCGATGGCAGGGAACAGACTGAGACCCAGCAAGACCAGGAGCAGAAGCAGAAAAATACGCATAAGGGTGGACCCCATCGTCAGTATCGGAGCGCTGGGACAGAATGGCTCCCACGCCCCACCCCGACGCGTCAACCTCAACAAAAACTGTTTAGTGACGTCAGGTGCAACAAGGATAGGAGCGGATGCAAAACGCTTCTTAAAGAGATCAGAACAACAATCATACGACCGGTGAGGAGGAAGGGAGTTGGTTCTGGACCGACTGAAGACCGTGCGCAGACCATGATATTCCTCCGGCACTCCTGTCAAATCACCAGGTTCCTCCTGAGAAGAGGGGACAGAACAAACAGGAGAAATAGCAGACATTAAACACTTCACATGACAAGAAACGCTCCAGGAAAGGACAGAACCACTAGACCAATCAAAAGAAGGATTATGACACACTAGCCAGGGATGACCCAAAACAACAGGTGTAAAAGGTGAACAAAAAATCAAAAAAGAAATGGTCTCACTATGGTTACCAGATACAGTGAGGGTTAAAGGTAGTGTTTCATATAATATACTGGGGAGAGGACTACCATCCAAGGCAAACATGACCGTGGGCTCCCCTAACTGTCTGAGAGGAATGTCATGTTCCCGCGCCCAGGCTTCGTCCATAAAACAGCCCTCTGCCCCAGAGTCTATTAATGCACTGCAGGAAGCTGCCGATCCGGTCCAGCGTAGATGGACTGGTAAGGTAGTACATGTACTTGACGGAGAGGACCGTCTAGTAGCGCTTATCAGTCGCCCTCCGCTTACTGATGAGCTCTGGCCTTTAACTGGACATGACATGACAAAATGACCAGCGGAACCGCAATAGAGACAGAGGCGGTTGGTGATTCTCCGTTCCCTCTCCTTAGTCGAGATGCGAATACCCCCAGCTGCATGGGCTCAACACCTGAGTCAGTGGGGAAAGACGGTAGTGTCGGAGAGAGGGGAGACACAGTTAACGCGAGCTCTCTTCTATGAGCTCGGTGACGAAGATCTACCCGTCGTTCAATGCGAATAGCGAGTTCAATCAAAGAATCCACGCTGGATGGAACCTCCCGAGAGAGAATCTCATCCTTAACCTTAGCGTGGAGTCCCTCCAGAAAACGAGCGAGCAACGCCTGCTCGTTCCAGTTACTGGAGGCAGCAAGAGTGCGAAACTCTATTGAGTAATCCGTTATGGATCGATTACCTTGACATAGGGAAGACAGGGACCAGGAAGCTTCTTTCCCAAAAACTGAGCGATCAAAAACCCTTATCATCTCCTCTTTAAAGTTCAGATAATTGTTAGTACACTCAGCGCTTGCCTCCCAGATAGCTGTGCCCCACTGCCGAGCCCGACCAGTAAGGAGTGATATGACGTAGGCAATCCGAGCTCTCTCTCTTGAGTATGTGTTGGGTTGGAGAGAGAACACGATATCACACTGGGTGAGAAAGGAGCGGCACTCAGTGGGCTGCCCAGAATAACAAGGTGGGTTATTAACCCTAGGTTCCGGAGGCTCGGAAGAACCGGAAGTAGCTGGTGACACGAGACGAAGACTCTGATACTGTCTTGAGAGGTCGGAGACCTGAGCGGCCAGGGTCTCAACGGCATGCCGAGCAGCAGACAATTCCTGCTCGTGTCTGCCGAGCATCGCTCCCTGGAACTCGAGAGTAGAGTAGAGAGAATCCATAGTCGCTGGGTCCATTCTTGGTCGGATCCTTCTGTTATGCAGGTGAATGAGGACCCAAAAGCGACTTGGCGAAAACAGAGTCTTTAATCCAGTAAAGTAAAATACAATCAAAAAACACAACTTCCACTCGTAATGACGAGAACCGACTGGAGACTCGATCTTGAACAGCAGGTTGCCTCGGGAAGGCACTTGAACCTAGCAGACTCAGACACCTGCTCACCACGCAGCATCTGAGGGAAACACAACACGACTGGGCGAAACACAAACACAGCACGGTGAACAATAGATACAAGGATCCGACAGGACAGGAACGGAAAACAAGGGAAGAAATAGGGACTCTAATCAGGGGACAAAATAAGGAACAGGTGTGGGAAGACTAAATGATTGATTAGGGGAATAGGAACAGCTGGGAGCAGGAACGGAACGATAGAGAGAAGAGAGAGCGAGAGAGTGAGAGAGGGAGGGGGAGAGAGAGGGATAGAAAGAGGGAACGAACCTAATAAGACCAGCAGGGGGAAACGAACAGAAGGGAAAGCATAATGACAAGACAATATATGACAAAACATGACAAATTGAAGAGTTGATGAGCTGCCCACTACTTTTAATGGCATCATTTGTTGGGGAGGGTTGGGGAGGGTTGGGGAAGCTTGGGGAGACTTGCGGAGGCTTGCGGAGGGTTGGGGAGGGTATCAAGTCAGTTTGAGTCATAAGCCTCAAGTCCAAATCAAGTCACTAGTCATTGGCGTGACTTGATATGATATTGATATTGATATGTAGCTTTTCAGGGGAAGCTAGAAACCATTATACACAGGCAGTTAGAAAAGCCAAGGCTAGCTTTTTTAAGCAGAAATTTGCATCCTGCAACACTAACTCAAAAAAAGTTCTGGGACACTGTAAAGTCCATGGAGAATAAGAACACCTCCAAGCTGCCCACTGCACTGAAGATAGGAAACACTGTTACCACTGATAAATCCACTATAATTGAGAATTTTAATAAGCATTTTTCTACGGCTGGCCATGCTTTCCACCTGGCTACCCCTACCCCGGTCAACAGCACTGCACCCCCCACAGCAACTCGCCCAAGCCTCCCCCATTTCTCCTTCTCCCAAATCCAGTCAGCTGATGTTGTGAAAGAGCTGCAAAATCTGGACCCCTACAAATCAGCCCGGCTAGACAATCTGGACCCTTTCTTTCTAAAATTAAAAAAAAATTGTTGCCACCCCTATTACTAGCCTGTTCAACCTCTCTTTCGTGTCATCTGAGATTCTTGAAGATTGGAAAGCAGCTGAGGTCATCCCCCTCTTCAAAGTGGGGGACACTCTTGACCCAAACTGCTACAGACCTATCCTACCCTGCCTTTCTAAGGTCTTCGAATGCCAAGTCAACAAACAGATTACCGACCATTTCGAATCCCACTATATCCTGTCTGCTATGCAATCTGTTTTCAAAGCTGGTCATGGGTGCACCTCAGCCATGCTCAAGGTCCTAAACAATATCTTAACCGCCATCGATAAGAAACATTACTGTGCAGCCATATTCATTGATCTGGCCAAGGCTTTCGACTCTGTCAATCACCACATCCTGATCGGCAGACTCGACAGCCTTGGTTCTCAAATGATTGCCTCGCCTGGTTCACCAACTACTTCTCTGATAGAGTTCAGTGTGTCAAATCGGAGGGTCTGCTGTCTGGACCTCTGGCAGTCTCTATGGGGATGCCACAGGGTTCAATTCTTGGACCAACTCTCTTCTCTGTATACATCAATGATGTTGCTCTTGCTGCTGGTGAGTCTCTGATCCACTTCCACGCAGACGACACCATTCTGTATACTTCTGTCCCTTCTTTGGACACTGTGTTAACAACCCTCCAGGCAAGCTTCAATACCATACAACTCTCATTCCGTGGCCTCCAATAGCTCTTAAATACAATTAAAACTAAATTCATGCTCTTCAACCGATCGCTGCCTGCACCTGCCCTCCTGTCCAACATCACTACTCTGGACGGTTCTGACTTAGAATATGTGGACAACTACAAATACCTAGGTGTCTGGTTAGACTGTAAACTCTCCTTCCAGACCCACATCAAACATCTCCAATCCAAAGTTAAATCTAGAATTGGCTTCCTCTTTCGCAACAAAGCATCCTTCACTCATGCTGCCAAACATACCCTTGTAAAACTGACCATCCTACCAATCCTCGACTTCGGCAATGTCATTTAAAAAATAGCCTCCAATACCCTACTCAACAAATTGGATGCAGTCTATCACAGTGCCATCCGTTTTGTCACCAAAGCCCCATATACTACCCACCATTGCGACCTGTACGCTCTCGTTGGCTGGCCCTCGCTTCATACTCGTCGCCAAACCCACTGGCTCCAGGTCATCTACAAGACCCTGCTAGGTAAAGTCCTTCCTTATTTCAGCTCGCTGGTCACCATAGCATCACCCACCTGTAGCACACGGTCCAGCGGGTATATCTCTCTGGTCACCCCCAAAACCAATTCTTTCTTTGGTCGCCTCTCCTTCCAGTTCTCTGCTGCCAATGACTGGAACGAACTACAAAAATCTCTGAAACTGGAAACGCTCATCTCCCTCACTAGCTTTAAGCACCAGCTGTCAGAGCAGCTCACAGATTACTGCACCTGTAATTTATAATAATTAATAATTTAGCCCAATCAACTACCTCTTTCCCTACTGTATTTATTTTTATTTTATTTATTTATTTTGCTCCTTTGCACCCCATTATTTTTTATTTCTACTTTGCACATTCTTCAATGGCAAATATACCATTCCAGTGTTTTACTTGCTATATTGTATTTACTTTGCCACCATGACCTCTTTGTTGCCTTTACCTCCCTTATCTCACCTCATTTGCTCACATCGTATATATAGACTTGTTTCTACTGTATTATTGACTGTATGTTTGTTTTACTCCATGTGTAACTCTGTGTCGTTGTATGTGTCGAACTGCTTTGCTTTATCTTGGCCAGGTCGCAATTGTAAATGAGAACTTGTTCTCAACTTGTCTACCTGGTTAAATAAAGGTGAAATAAAATAAATAAATAAAAATACATACCACCACAATAGCATGTAATTTATACATACCAACACAATAGCATGTCATTTATACATACCACCACAACAGTATGTCATTTATACATACCACCACAATAGCATGTCATTTATACATACCACCACAATAGCATGTAATTTATACATACCACCACAATAGCATGTCATTTATACATACCACCACAACAGCATGTCATTTATACATACCACCACAACAGCATGTCATTTATACATACCACCACAATAGCATGTCATTTATACATACCACCACAATAGCATGTCATTTATACATACCACCACAATAGCATGTCATTTATACATACCACCACAATAGCATGTCATTTATACATACCACCACAATAGCATGTCATTTATACATACCACCACAATAGCATGTCATTTATACATACCACCACAACAGCATGTCATTTATACATACCACCACAATAGCATGTCATTTATACATACCACCACAATAGCATGTCATTTATACATACCACCACAATAGCATGTCATTTATACATACCACCACAATAGCATGTCATTTATACATACCACCACAATAGCATGTCATTTATACATACCACCACAATAGCATGTCATTTATACATACCACCACAATAGCATGTCATTTATACATACCACCACAATAGCATGGATCTGGGTCATGGTTGTGTAACATTTTTTCATTTTGTATTCACTCCGCCCCACCCAATCCAGTCTGCGCTCAGTGCAATCTGTCGCTACAGTATTACATTACATCTTCTTGATAACCAGTCCTCTCTCTTGTTTGTAATCTGATCACACTAATGTGCTTTCAGTTTACAACTGAAAACTAAGTAGATTTGCTAATAATCCCAAAACAAATCACAGGACCTTTCATCATGCACTAATCCCATAACATTGAATTACTCATATGACCTATTTCTTAAGAAACATTGATGTGGGACTCATACAAAACAGGTATTCACAGCAATAATATGAGGCCTGAGAGCAGATTGATATAAAGCATAGTCAACTTTGTTATAAGGGCAGAAAATAATCTAGCTAGGTAAGGATTGAAAATATACAAGTAAGTCAGCTAACATTTTCTTTATTCAAATGTTAAGTTGAATAAACAATGACGATGCAGTATTATGTTGTGCCGGGGGGCAGCAACGTAAAATGCTGAAAACTAAAAACACCGCTAGTTGGCTAGCAGATAGCTACAGTATCTCCTACTAATGTTGAGTCATAGAATAGAACTAACAGTGTGTACCTCAAAGCTTATTCAACTTAACATCTCAAAAAAGCAAATTGTAGCTGACATACCTGTATATTTGGCACCTAGCTAACCTCTATTTATTAATTCAACATGAGTAGCTAAGAGGTTGATAAATACTTATCTAGTTAGCTTGCTCTCATTAGCTTTAGTATGTTGCTGCTAACTAGCTAGCTTGCTCTCATTAGCTTTAGTACGTTGCTGCTAACTAGCTAGCTTGCTCTCATTAGCTTACTATGTTGCTGCTAACTAGCTAGCTTGCTCTCATTAGCTTTAGTATGTTGCTGCTAACTAGCTAGCTTGCTACATTTGACTCTTTGCTTTAAGTCAGGAGACCAGTTGTATCTTAGAGATATTGTCACATTGTCTGACTGCTGTAACACGATCATGATTTAAAAATGTTACAATTCGTAAACTCAAGGTTTTACTTACAATAGCGTCAGTTCAAACCTCTGCCATTTTTCAACAGTTGTGCATCTGTTAAACTCCGTCCATTGACCTTTTTAGAAACCAATCGGATTTATTCTGCCCTTAACCAATCAGATTATTTCTGCCTTTAGAACAAAGTTGAATGTCACGACCTGCTCCTGCTCCCCCTCCCTGGCGCTCGAAGGCACCAGGCTACCCAACATTACGCACTCCTTTCACCATCATTACGCACTCCTTTCACCATCATTACGCACTCCTTTCACCATCATTACGCACTCCTTTCACCATCATTACGCACTCCTCTCACCATCATTACGCACTCCTTTCACCATCATTACGCACTCCTTTCACCATCATTACGCACTCCTTTCACCATCATTACGCACACCTGCCTTACCTCATCACACGCATCAGTGATTATTGGACTAAATCACCTCTGTCATTACCTCCCCTATATCTGTCTGGTTCCCCGCTCTGTTCCCTGCTTCAGCATTAATTGTTGTTTGTCAGTGTGCTGATGCTGTTCCTGTTTTGTTACCTGTCTGTTCCTGAATAAAATGTTGACTCCCCGTACCTGCTTCTCATTTCCAGCGTCAGTCATTACATTTACTCCACTTTATGCCACCCACTTCGAATGTTCACACCCAGAACCTTATTCAGAGGTTCCAGTTCTTTAAAGGGTGACGGAACCTCAATACTGGAGGTTCCAGTTCTTCAAAGGGTGACGGACCTCACTACTGGAGGTTCCAGTTCTTCAAAGGGTGACGGAACCTCACTACTGGAGGTTCCAGTTCTTCAAAGGGTGACGGAACCTCACTACTGGAGGTTTCAGTTATTCAAAGGGTGAAGGAACCTCACTACTGGAGGTTCCAGTTATTCAAAGGGTGACAGAACCTCACTACTGGAGGTTTTTCATTTCTTCAAAGGGTGACAGAACCTCACTACTGGAGGTTTCAGTTCTTCAAAGGGTGACAGAACCTCACTACTGGAGGTTCCAGTTCTTCAAAGAGTGACGGAACCTCACTACTGGAGGTCCCAGTTCTTCAAAGGGTGACGGAACCTCACTACTGGAGGTTCCAGTTCTTCAAAGGGTGACGGAACCTCACTACTGGAGGTTCCAGTTCTTCAAAGGGTGAAGGAACCTCACTACTGGAGGTTCCAGTTCTTCAAAGGGTGACGGAACCTCACAACTGGAGGTTTCGAGGACTTATTTTAGGAGCATTTCGGAACATTTTACACAGGCAGTGTTAAAAACTAAGTGCAGTGCCCAAGAAACCTGTTTTTCTCATTCACTCCTTGCCCAGTGTGAAGGTAGACTCCAGTATGTCAAATGAACTCAAATTGTATTTGTTTACATGCGCCGAATACAACAGGTGTAGTAGACCTTAGAGTGAAATGCTGAATACAACAGGTGTAGTAGACCTTAGAGTGAAATGCTGAATACAACAGGTGTAGTAGACCTTAGAGTGAAATGCTGAATACAACAGGTGTAGTAGACCAGGTGTTAGAGAGTGAAATGCTGAATACAACAGGTGTAGTAGACCTTAGAGTGAAATGCTGAATACAACAGGTGTAGTAGACCTTAGTGAAATGCTGAATACAACAGGTGTAGTAGAGTGAAATGCTGAATACAACAGGTGTAGTAGACCTTAGAGTGAAATGCTGAATACAACAGGTGTAGTAGACCTTAGAGTGAAATGCTGAATACAACAGGTGTAGTAGACCTTAGAGTGAAATGCTGAATACAACAGGTGTAGTAGACCTTAGAGTGAAATGCTGAATACAACAGGTGTAGTAGACCTTAGAGTGAAATGCTGAATACAACAGGTGTAGTAGACCTTAGAGTGAAATGCTGAATACAACAGGTGTAGTAGACCTCACAGTGAAATGCTGAATACAACAGGTGTAGTAGACCTCACAGTGAAATGCTGAATACAACAGGTGTAGTAGACCTTACAGTGAAATGCTGAATACAACAGGTGTAGTAGACCTCACAGTGAAATGCTGAATACAACAGGTGTAGTAGACCTTACAGTGAAATGCTGAATACAACAGGTGTAGTAGACCTCACAGTGAAATGCTGAATACAACAGGTGTAGTAGACCTTACAGTGAAATGCTGAATACAACAGGTGTAGTAGACCTCACAGTGAAATGCTGAATACAACAGGTGTAGTAGACCTCACAGTGAAATGCTGAATACAACAGGTGTAGTAGACCTCACAGTGAAATGCTGAATACAACAGGTGTAGTAGACCTTACAGTGAAATGCTGAATACAACAGGTGTAGTAGACCTTACAGTGAAATGCTGAATACAACAGGTGTAGTAGACCTTACAGTGAAATGCTGAATACAACAGGTGTAGTAGACCTTACAGTGAAATGCTGAATACAACAGGTGTAGTAGACCTCACAGTGAAATGCTGAATACAACAGGTGTAGTAGACCTTACAGTGAAATGCTGAATACAACAGGTGTAGTAGACCTTACAGTGAAATGCTGAATACAACAGGTGTAGTAGACCTCACAGTGAAATGCTGAATACAACAGGTGTAGTAGACCTTACAGTGAAATGCTGAATACAACAGGTGTAGTAGACCTTACAGTGAAATGCTGAATACAACAGGTGTAGTAGACCTCACAGTGAAATGCTGAATACAACAGGTGTAGTAGACCTCACAGTGAAATGCTGAATACAACAGGTGTAGTAGACCTCACAGTGAAATGCTGAATACAACAGGTGTAGTAGACCTCACAGTGAAATGCTGAATACAACAGGTGTAGTAGACCTCACAGTGAAATGCTGAATACAACAGGTGTAGTAGACCTCACAGTGAAATGCTGAATACAACAGGTGTAGTAGACCTCACAGTGAAATGCTGAATACAACAGGTGTAGTAGACCTCACAGTGAAATGCTGAATACAACAGGTGTAGTAGACCTCACAGTGAAATGCTGAATACAACAGGTGTAGTAGACCTTACAGTGAAATGCTGAATACAACAGGTGTAGTAGACCTTACAGTGAAATGCTGAATACAACAGGTGTAGTAGACCTCACAGTGAAATGCTGAATACAACAGGTGTAGTAGACCTCACAGTGAAATGCTGAATACAACAGGTGTAGTAGACCTCACAGTGAAATGCTGAATACAACAGGTGTAGTAGACCTTACAGTGAAATGCTGAATACAACAGGTGTAGTAGACCTTACAGTGAAATGCTGAATACAACAGGTGTAGTAGACCTTACAGTGAAATGCTGAATACAACAGGTGTAGTAGACCTTACAGTGAAATGCTGAATACAACAGGTGTAGTAGACCTCACAGTGAAATGCTGAATACAACAGGTGTAGTAGACCTTACAGTGAAATGCTGAATACAACAGGTGTAGTAGACCTTACAGTGAAATGCTGAATACAACAGGTGTAGTAGACCTCACAGTGAAATGCTGAATACAACAGGTGTAGTAGACCTTACAGTGAAATGCTGAATACAACAGGTGTAGTAGACCTTACAGTGAAATGCTGAATACAACAGGTGTAGTAGACCTTACAGTGAAATGCTGAATACAACAGGTGTAGTAGACCTCACAGTGAAATGCTGAATACAACAGGTGTAGTAGACCTTACAGTGAAATGCTGAATACAACAGGTGTAGTAGACCTTACAGTGAAATGCTGAATACAACAGGTGTAGTAGACCTCACAGTGAAATGCTGAATACAACAGGTGTAGTAGACCTCACAGTGAAATGCTGAATACAACAGGTGTAGTAGACCTCACAGTGAAATGCTGAATACAACAGGTGTAGTAGACCTCACAGTGAAATGCTGAATACAACAGGTGTAGTAGACCTCACAGTGAAATGCTGAATACAACAGGTGTAGTAGACCTCACAGTGAAATGCTGAATACAACAGGTGTAGTAGACCTCACAGTGAAATGCTGAATACAACAGGTGTAGTAGACCTTACAGTGAAATGCTGAATACAACAGGTGTAGTAGACCTTACAGTGAAATGCTGAATACAACAGGTGTAGTAGACCTCACAGTGAAATGCTGAATACAACAGGTGTAGTAGACCTCACAGTGAAATGCTGAATACAACAGGTGTAGTAGACCTCACAGTGAAATGCTGAATACAACAGGTGTAGTAGACCTCACAGTGAAATGCTGAATACAACAGGTGTAGTAGACCTCACAGTGAAATGCTGAATACAACAGGTGTAGTAGACCTCACAGTGAAATGCTGAATACAACAGGTGTAGTAGACCTCACAGTGAAATGCTGAATACAACAGGTGTAGTAGACCTCACAGTGAAATGCTGAATACAACAGGTGTAGTAGACCTTACAGTGAAATGCTGAATACAACAGGTGTAGTAGACCTTACAGTGAAATGCTGAATACAACAGGTGTAGTAGACCTCACAGTGAAATGCTGAATACAACAGGTGTAGTAGACCTCACAGTGAAATGCTGAATACAACAGGTGTAGTAGACCTCACAGTGAAATGCTGAATACAACAGGTGTAGTAGACCTCACAGTGAAATGCTGAATACAACAGGTGTAGTAGACCTTACAGTGAAATGCTGAATACAACAGGTGTAGTAGACCTCACAGTGAAATGCTGAATACAACAGGTGTAGTAGACCTCACAGTGAAATGCTGAATACAACAGGTGTAGTAGACCTCACAGTGAAATGCTGAATACAACAGGTGTAGTAGACCTTACAGTGAAATGCTGAATACAACAGGTGTAGTAGACCTTACAGTGAAATGCTGAATACAACAGGTGTAGTAGACCTCACAGTGAAATGCTGAATACAACAGGTGTAGTAGACCTTACAGTGAAATGCTGAATACAACAGGTGTAGTAGACCTCACAGTGAAATGCTGAATACAACAGGTGTAGTAGACCTCACAGTGAAATGCTGAATACAACAGGTGTAGTAGACCTCACAGTGAAATGCTGAATACAACAGGTGTAGTAGACCTTACAGTGAAATGCTGAATACAACAGGTGTAGTAGACCTTACAGTGAAATGCTGAATACAACAGGTGTAGTAGACCTCACAGTGAAATGCTGAATACAACAGGTGTAGTAGACCTCACAGTGAAATGCTGAATACAACAGGTGTAGTAGACCTCACAGTGAAATGCTGAATACAACAGGTGTAGTAGACCTCACAGTGAAATGCTGAATACAACAGGTGTAGTAGACCTCACAGTGAAATGCTGAATACAACAGGTGTAGTAGACCTCACAGTGAAATGCTGAATACAACAGGTGTAGTAGACCTTACAGTGAAATGCTGAATACAACAGGTGTAGTAGACCTTACAGTGAAATGCTGAATACAACAGGTGTAGTAGACCTTACAGTGAAATGCTGAATACAACAGGTGTAGTAGACCTCACAGTGAAATGCTGAATACAACAGGTGTAGTAGACCTCACAGTGAAATGCTGAATACAACAGGTGTAGTAGACCTCACAGTGAAATGCTGAATACAACAGGTGTAGTAGACCTCACAGTGAAATGCTGAATACAACAGGTGTAGTAGACCTCACAGTGAAATGCTGAATACAACAGGTGTAGTAGACCTCACAGTGAAATGCTGAATACAACAGGTGTAGTAGACCTCACAGTGAAATGCTGAATACAACAGGTGTAGTAGACCTCACAGTGAAATGCTGAATACAACAGGTGTAGTAGACCTCACAGTGAAATGCTGAATACAACAGGTGTAGTAGACCTTACAGTGAAATGCTGAATACAACAGGTGTAGTAGACCTCACAGTGAAATGCTGAATACAACAGGTGTAGTAGACCTCACAGTGAAATGCTGAATACAACAGGTGTAGTAGACCTCACAGTGAAATGCTGAATACAACAGGTGTAGTAGACCTCACAGTGAAATGCTGAATACAACAGGTGTAGTAGACCTTACAGTGAAATGCTGAATACAACAGGTGTAGTAGACCTTACAGTGAAATGCTGAATACAACAGGTGTAGTAGACCTTACAGTGAAATGCTGAATACAACAGGTGTAGTAGACCTTACAGTGAAATGCTGAATACAACAGGTGTAGTAGACCTCACAGTGAAATGCTGAATACAACAGGTGTAGTAGACCTTACAGTGAAATGCTGAATACAACAGGTGTAGTAGACCTTACAGTGAAATGCTGAATACAACAGGTGTAGTAGACCTCACAGTGAAATGCTGAATACAACAGGTGTAGTAGACCTTACAGTGAAATGCTGAATACAACAGGTGTAGTAGACCTTACAGTGAAATGCTGAATACAACAGGTGTAGTAGACCTTACAGTGAAATGCTGAATACAACAGGTGTAGTAGACCTTACAGTGAAATGCTGAATACAACAGGTGTAGTAGACCTTACAGTGAAATGCTGAATACAACAGGTGTAGTAGACCTTACAGTGAAATGCTGAATACAACAGGTGTAGTAGACCTCACAGTGAAATGCTGAATACAACAGGTGTAGTAGACCTCACAGTGAAATGCTGAATACAACAGGTGTAGTAGACCTCACAGTGAAATGCTGAATACAACAGGTGTAGTAGACCTTACAGTGAAATGCTGAATACAACAGGTGTAGTAGACCTTACAGTGAAATGCTGAATACAACAGGTGTAGTAGACCTTACAGTGAAATGCTGAATACAACAGGTGTAGTAGACCTTACAGTGAAATGCTGAATACAACAGGTGTAGTAGACCTCACAGTGAAATGCTGAATACAACAGGTGTAGTAGACCTTACAGTGAAATGCTGAATACAACAGGTGTAGTAGACCTCACAGTGAAATGCTGAATACAACAGGTGTAGTAGACCTTACAGTGAAATGCTGAATACAACAGGTGTAGTAGACCTTACAGTGAAATGCTGAATACAACAGGTGTAGTAGACCTTACAGTGAAATGCTGAATACAACAGGTGTAGTAGACCTTACAGTGAAATGCTGAATACAACAGGTGTAGTAGACCTTACAGTGAAATGCTGAATACAACAGGTGTAGTAGACCTCACAGTGAAATGCTGAATACAACAGGTGTAGTAGACCTTACAGTGAAATGCTGAATACAACAGGTGTAGTAGACCTTACAGTGAAATGCTGAATACAACAGGTGTAGTAGACCTTACAGTGAAATGCTGAATACAACAGGTGTAGTAGACCTTACAGTGAAATGCTGAATACAACAGGTGTAGTAGACCTTACAGTGAAATGCTGAATACAACAGGTGTAGTAGACCTTACAGTGAAATGCTGAATACAACAGGTGTAGTAGACCTTACAGTGAAATGCTGAATACAACAGGTGTAGTAGACCTTACAGTGAAATGCTGAATACAACAGGTGTAGTAGACCTTACAGTGAAATGCTGAATACAACAGGTGTAGTAGACCTTACAGTGAAATGCTGAATACAACAGGTGTAGTAGACCTTACAGTGAAATGCTGAATACAACAGGTGTAGTAGACCTCACAGTGAAATGCTGAATACAACAGGTGTAGTAGACCTTACAGTGAAATGCTGAATACAACAGGTGTAGTAGACCTCACAGTGAAATGCTGAATACAACAGGTGTAGTAGACCTTACAGTGAAATGCTGAATACAACAGGTGTAGTAGACCTTACAGTGAAATGCTGAATACAACAGGTGTAGTAGACCTTACAGTGAAATGCTGAATACAACAGGTGTAGTAGACCTTACAGTGAAATGCTGAATACAACAGGTGTAGTAGACCTTACAGTGAAATGCTGAATACAACAGGTGTAGTAGACCTTACAGTGAAATGCTGAATACAACAGGTGTAGTAGACCTTACAGTGAAATGCTGAATACAACAGGTGTAGTAGACCTTACAGTGAAATGCTGAATACAACAGGTGTAGTAGACCTTACAGTGAAATGCTGAATACAACAGGTGTAGTAGACCTTACAGTGAAATGCTGAATACAACAGGTGTAGTAGACCTTACAGTGAAATGCTGAATACAACAGGTGTAGTAGACCTCACAGTGAAATGCTGAATACAACAGGTGTAGTAGACCTCACAGTGAAATGCTGAATACAACAGGTGTAGTAGACCTTACAGTGAAATGCTGAATACAACAGGTGTAGTAGACCTCACAGTGAAATGCTGAATACAACAGGTGTAGTAGACCTTACAGTGAAATGCTGAATACAACAGGTGTAGTAGACCTTACAGTGAAATGCTGAATACAACAGGTGTAGTAGACCTCACAGTGAAATGCTGAATACAACAGGTGTAGTAGACCTTACAGTGAAATGCTGAATACAACAGGTGTAGTAGACCTTACAGTGAAATGCTGAATACAACAGGTGTAGTAGACCTCACAGTGAAATGCTGAATACAACAGGTGTAGTAGACCTTACAGTGAAATGCTGAATACAACAGGTGTAGTAGACCTTACAGTGAAATGCTGAATACAACAGGTGTAGTAGACCTTACAGTGAAATGCTGAATACAACAGGTGTAGTAGACCTTACAGTGAAATGCTGAATACAACAGGTGTAGTAGACCTTACAGTGAAATGCTGAATACAACAGGTGTAGTAGACCTTACAGTGAAATGCTGAATACAACAGGTGTAGTAGACCTTACAGTGAAATGCTGAATACAACAGGTGTAGTAGACCTTACAGTGAAATGCTGAATACAACAGGTGTAGTAGACCTTACAGTGAAATGCTGAATACAACAGGTGTAGTAGACCTCACAGTGAAATGCTGAATACAACAGGTGTAGTAGACCTTACAGTGAAATGCTGAATACAACAGGTGTAGTAGACCTCACAGTGAAATGCTGAATACAACAGGTGTAGTAGACCTTACAGTGAAATGCTGAATACAACAGGTGTAGTAGACCTTACAGTGAAATGCTGAATACAACAGGTGTAGTAGACCTTACAGTGAAATGCTGAATACAACAGGTGTAGTAGACCTTACAGTGAAATGCTGAATACAACAGGTGTAGTAGACCTTACAGTGAAATGCTGAATACAACAGGTGTAGTAGACCTTACAGTGAAATGCTGAATACAACAGGTGTAGTAGACCTTACAGTGAAATGCTGAATACAACAGGTGTAGTAGACCTTACAGTGAAATGCTGAATACAACAGGTGTAGTAGACCTTACAGTGAAATGCTGAATACAACAGGTGTAGTAGACCTTACAGTGAAATGCTGAATACAACAGGTGTAGTAGACCTTACAGTGAAATGCTGAATACAACAGGTGTAGTAGACCTCACAGTGAAATGCTGAATACAACAGGTGTAGTAGACCTTACAGTGAAATGCTGAATACAACAGGTGTAGTAGACCTTACAGTGAAATGCTGAATACAACAGGTGTAGTAGACCTTACAGTGAAATGCTGAATACAACAGGTGTAGTAGACCTTACAGTGAAATGCTGAATACAACAGGTGTAGTAGACCTTACAGTGAAATGCTGAATACAACAGGTGTAGTAGACCTTACAGTGAAATGCTGAATACAACAGGTGTAGTAGACCTCACAGTGAAATGCTGAATACAACAGGTGTAGTAGACCTTACAGTGAAATGCTGAATACAACAGGTGTAGTAGACCTCACAGTGAAATGCTGAATACAACAGGTGTAGTAGACCTTACAGTGAAATGCTGAATACAACAGGTGTAGTAGACCTTACAGTGAAATGCTGAATACAACAGGTGTAGTAGACCTCACAGTGAAATGCTGAATACAACAGGTGTAGTAGACCTTACAGTGAAATGCTGAATACAACAGGTGTAGTAGACCTTACAGTGAAATGCTGAATACAACAGGTGTAGTAGACCTTACAGTGAAATGCTGAATACAACAGGTGTAGTAGACCTTACAGTGAAATGCTGAATACAACAGGTGTAGTAGACCTTACAGTGAAATGCTGAATACAACAGGTGTAGTAGACCTTACAGTGAAATGCTGAATACAACAGGTGTAGTAGACCTTACAGTGAAATGCTGAATACAACAGGTGTAGTAGACCTTACAGTGAAATGCTGAATACAACAGGTGTAGTAGACCTTACAGTGAAATGCTGAATACAACAGGTGTAGTAGACCTTACAGTGAAATGCTGAATACAACAGGTGTAGTAGACCTCACAGTGAAATGCTGAATACAACAGGTGTAGTAGACCTTACAGTGAAATGCTGAATACAACAGGTGTAGTAGACCTCACAGTGAAATGCTGAATACAACAGGTGTAGTAGACCTCACAGTGAAATGCTGAATACAACAGGTGTAGTAGACCTTACAGTGAAATGCTGAATACAACAGGTGTAGTAGACCTTACAGTGAAATGCTGAATACAACAGGTGTAGTAGACCTTACAGTGAAATGCTGAATACAACAGGTGTAGTAGACCTTACAGTGAAATGCTGAATACAACAGGTGTAGTAGACCTTACAGTGAAATGCTGAATACAACAGGTGTAGTAGACCTTACAGTGAAATGCTGAATACAACAGGTGTAGTAGACCTCACAGTGAAATGCTGAATACAACAGGTGTAGTAGACCTTACAGTGAAATGCTGAATACAACAGGTGTAGTAGACCTTACAGTGAAATGCTGAATACAACAGGTGTAGTAGACCTTACAGTGAAATGCTGAATACAACAGGTGTAGTAGACCTTACAGTGAAATGCTGAATACAACAGGTGTAGTAGACCTTACAGTGAAATGCTGAATACAACAGGTGTAGTAGACCTTACAGTGAAATGCTGAATACAACAGGTGTAGTAGACCTTACAGTGAAATGCTGAATACAACAGGTGTAGTAGACCTTACAGTGAAATGCTGAATACAACAGGTGTAGTAGACCTTACAGTGAAATGCTGAATACAACAGGTGTAGTAGACCTCACAGTGAAATGCTGAATACAACAGGTGTAGTAGACCTTACAGTGAAATGCTGAATACAACAGGTGTAGTAGACCTCACAGTGAAATGCTGAATACAACAGGTGTAGTAGACCTTACAGTGAAATGCTGAATACAACAGGTGTAGTAGACCTTACAGTGAAATGCTGAATACAACAGGTGTAGTAGACCTTACAGTGAAATGCTGAATACAACAGGTGTAGTAGACCTTACAGTGAAATGCTGAATACAACAGGTGTAGTAGACCTCACAGTGAAATGCTGAATACAACAGGTGTAGTAGACCTTACAGTGAAATGCTGAATACAACAGGTGTAGTAGACCTCACAGTGAAATGCTGAATACAACAGGTGTAGTAGACCTCACAGTGAAATGCTGAATACAACAGGTGTAGTAGACCTTACAGTGAAATGCTAGTAGACCTTAGAGTGAAATGCTGAATACAACAGGTGTAGTAGACCTTAGAGTGAAATGCTGAATACAACAGGTGTAGTAGACCTTACAGTGAAATGCTGAATACAACAGGTGTAGTAGACCTTACAGTGAAATGCTGAATACAACAGGTGTAGTAGACCTCACAGTGAAATGCTGAATACAACAGGTGTAGTAGACCTCACAGTGAAATGCTGAATACAACAGGTGTAGTAGACCTTAGAGTGAAATGCTGAATACAACAGGTGTAGTAGACCTCACAGTGAAATGCTGAATACAACAGGTGTAGTAGACCTTACAGTGAAATGCTGAATACAACAGGTGTAGTAGACCTTACAGTGAAATGCTGAATACAACAGGTGTAGTAGACCTCACAGTGAAATGCTGAATACAACAGGTGTAGTAGACCTTAGAGTGAAATGCTGAATACAACAGGTGTAGTAGACCTTAGAGTGAAATGCTGAATACAACAGGTGTAGTAGACCTTACAGTGAAATGCTGAATACAACAGGTGTAGTAGACCTTACAGTGAAATGCTGAATACAACAGGTGTAGTAGACCTCACAGTGAAATGCTGAATACAACAGGTGTAGTAGACCTTACAGTGAAATGCTGAATACAACAGGTGTAGTAGACCTCACAGTGAAATGCTGAATACAACAGGTGTAGTAGACCTTACAGTGAAATGCTGAATACAACAGGTGTAGTAGACCTTACAGTGAAATGCTGAATACAACAGGTGTAGTAGACCTTACAGTGAAATGCTGAATACAACAGGTGTAGTAGACCTTACAGTGAAATGCTGAATACAACAGGTGTAGTAGACCTCACAGTGAAATGCTGAATACAACAGGTGTAGTAGACCTTACAGTGAAATGCTGAATACAACAGGTGTAGTAGACCTTACAGTGAAATGCTGAATACAACAGGTGTAGTAGACCTTACAGTGAAATGCTGAATACAACAGGTGTAGTAGACCTTAGAGTGAAATGCTGAATACAACAGGTGTAGTAGACCTTAGAGTGAAATGCTGAATACAACAGGTGTAGTAGACCTTACAGTGAAATGCTGAATACAACAGGTGTAGTAGACCTTACAGTGAAATGCTGAATACAACAGGTGTAGTAGACCTCACAGTGAAATGCTGAATACAACAGGTGTAGTAGACCTTACAGTGAAATGCTGAATACAACAGGTGTAGTAGACCTCACAGTGAAATGCTGAATACAACAGGTGTAGTAGACCTTAGAGTGAAATGCTGAATACAACAGGTGTAGTAGACCTTACAGTGAAATGCTGAATACAACAGGTGTAGTAGACCTTACAGTGAAATGCTGAATACAACAGGTGTAGTAGACCTTACAGTGAAATGCTGAATACAACAGGTATAGTAGACCTTACAGTGAAATGCTGAATACAACAGGTGTAGTAGACCTCACAGTGAAATGCTGAATACAACAGGTATAGTAGACCTTACAGTGAAATGCTGAATACAACAGGTGTAGTAGACCTTAGAGTGAAATGCTGAATACAACAGGTGTAGTAGACCTTAGAGTGAAATGCTGAATACAACAGGTGTAGTAGACCTTACAGTGAAATGCTGAATACAACACAATTACCCACAATGCAGTTTCAAGAAAAATGTGTTAAGAAATAGATAAGTAAAAAAATCAATTTAAAAAAGCAAATAATTTAACAGCAGCAGTAAAATAACAATGTGGAGGCTATATACAGGGGGTACTGGTACAGAGTCAATGTGGAGGCTATATACAGGGGGTACTGGTACAGAGTCAATGTGGAGGCTATATACAGGGGGTACTGGTACAGAGTCAATGTGGAGGCTATATACAGGGGGTACCAGTACAGAGTCAATGTGGAGGCTATATACAGGGGTATTACGGTACAGAGTCAATGTGGAGGCTATATACAGGGGTTACTGGTACAGAGTCAATGTGGAGGCTATATACAGGGGGTACCAGTACAGAGTCAATGTGGAGGCTATATACAGGGGGTACTGGTACAGAGTCAATGTGGAGGCTATATACAGGGGGTACTGGTACAGAGTCAATGTGGAGGCTATATACAGGGGGTACCGGTACAGAGTCAATGTGGAGGCTATATACAGGGGGTACTGGTACAGAGTCAATGTGGAGGCTATATACAGGGGGTACCGGTACAGAGTCAATGTGGAGGCTATATACAGGGGGTACCAGTACAGAGTCAATGTGGAGGCTATATACAGGGGGTACTGGTACAGAGTCAATGTGGAGGCTATATACAGGGGGTACTGGTACAGAGTCAATGTGTGGGGGCACCGTTTAGTCAAGGTAATTGAGGTAATATGTACATGTAGGTAGAGTTAAAGTGACTATGCATAGATAATAAACAGAGAGTAGCAGCAACGTGAAAGAGAGGGGGGGGGGGCAATGCAAATAGGCTGTGTAGCCATTTGATTAGCTGGTCAGGAGTCTTATGGCTTGGGGGGTAGAAGCTGTTAAGATGTATTTTGGACCTAGACTTGACGCTCCGGCACCGCTTGCTGTGCGGTATCAGAGAGGACAGTCTATGACTAGGGTGGCTGGAGTCTGACAATTTTTAGGGCCTTCCTCTGACACGGCCTGGTATAGAGGTCTTGGATGGCAGGAAGCTTGGTCCCAGTGATGTACTGGGCCGTACACACTACCCTCTGTCGTGCCTTGCGGTCGTACACCTGAGCAGTTTCCATACCCGGCAGTGATGCAACCCGTCAGGATGCTCTCGATGATGCAGCTGTAGAATTTCTTGAGGATCTGAGGACCCATTCCAAATCTTTTCAGTCTCCTGACGGGAATAGGCTTTGTCGTGCCCTCTTCACAACTGTCTGGGTGTGTTTGTGTAACAGTATAACTTTAGACCGTCTGCCCATCAACGACGCCCATACCCGGGCGTGCAGAGCAAGGGGAACCAGGGACACCGATTCTGCACACATCAACGACTTTTGACACACAACCAGTGATCCGGGTCAACAGCATCAAGCATCGTTACCCATCAGCTCCACAGCAAAGCTCCACAAAAAGCCGTGGACCTTGCAGAGCAAGGGGAACTACTACTTCAAGGTCTCAGAGCAAATGACGTCACCGATTGAAACGCTATTTAGCGCGCACCGCTAACTAAGTTAGCCGTTGCACATCCGTTACATTTGGACCATGATAGTTTGTTGGTGATGTGGACACAAAGGAACTTGAATCTCTCAACCTGCTCTGCTATTTAAAAGGTTAATGAAAACCACTGCTGAATCTGCAAAAATGACTGGATGTATGCCCACACACTCACTCGTCAATATGTTAATTTTCAAGTACACATGCAATCTAATTTAGTTATATTGAAAGTGCATTTATATACAACACATTTACAATATATCACAGAGTAATCCTGTTTGCCTAAATTTAAATGGAGTGTGTTCATAGAATATCGTTGGTCATACCTTGTTGTGTTATGAAATTAGTACACAAAAGGCAGAGCCATCAAAACCAGCATGGCTATTGGCGGCTATTGTCACGACTCCTACCGAAGGTGGCTCCCCTTCCCGTTCGGGTGACGCTCGGCGGTCGTTGTCACGACTCCTACCGAAGGTGGCTCCCCTTCCCGTTCGGGTGGCGCTCGGCGGTCGTTGTCACGACTCCTCCCGAAGGTGGCTCCCCGTCCCGTTCGGGTGGCGCTCGGCGGTCGTTGTCACGACTCCTCCCGAAGGTGGCTCCCCTTCCCGTTCGGGTGGCGCTCGGCGGTCGTTGTCACCGGCCTAACCGGTTGCCACTGATCTTTTCCTCCCCTTCTTCCTCCCCCCTGTTGTTAATTAGGTTTATTAGTTGGGCTTTATTAGCCAGTCGGACCGCCTGTTTTATCTGTACTCTTTGTACACGCATGTATGTCATGTTTGTTTGTGTACATGAGCTGTTTTTTTGGGGCTGTTTAGTTCCCCTGTGTTTTGGGACTGTTTAGTTCCCCTGTGTTTTGGGACTGTTTAGTTCCCCTGTGTTTTGGGACTGTTTAGTTCCCCTGTGTTTTGGGACTGTTTCGTTCCCCTGTGTTTTGGGACTGTTTAGTTCCCCTGTGTTTTTAGACTGTTTTGTTCCCCTGTGTTTTGGGACTGTTTAGTTCCCCTGTGTTTTGGGACTGTTTAGTTCCCCTGTGTTTTGGGCCTGTTTAGTTCCCCTGTGTTTTGGGACTGTTTAGTTCCCCTGTGTTTTGGGACTGTTTAGTTCCCCTGTGTTTTGGGACTGTTTCGTTCCCCTGTGTTTTGGGACTGTTTAGTTCCCCTGTGTTTTTAGACTGTTTTGTTCCCCTGTGTTTTGGGACTGTTTAGTTCCCCTGTGTTTTGGGGCATTTGTTTTGAGTGCCGTCTGTTTTCACCTGGTCGGTATATAAAGAAGTAGCGCTACTCTGAACTCTCTGTCTCCTGCGTCTGACTCCTTCCTCCACTACACCCCGGGCATTACAGCTATAGTTGTTGTTTCAGCAGTCAAATGTTGGATGATCAGCATACAGTATAATACCTGTTACATTCTGTATTTGTACTCTTGCCATGATTCATGGCTTACGGAATAAGGGTTTAGGTATTGATTGCTTTGAGTGCTCGTCAGAGGCTGGTGGCGATAGTGTTTAGGGTTTATACTGTAACTGTACATGCTCTACTCCTTGGCTCAGCTGGGTACTGGTGAAGCAGCATCTTTAAGTCAAATCAAATGTTATTCGTCACATGCTTCGTAAACAACAGGTGTAAACTAACAGTGAAACACTTACCTACGGGCCCTTCCCAACAATGCAGAGATAAAGAACAGAGAGAAATATTAGAAAAGTAAGACACGTAATAATAAAATTAATAATAAAAACATAATGAGTAAGGATAACTTGGCTATATACACGGGGCAACAGTACCGATGTGCAGGGTTACAAGGAATTTGAGGTAGATATAAACCTATAACTAGGACTAAAGTGACAGATACTAAACAGTAGCAGCAGTGTATGAGGTGAGTCAAAATTGTTTTTGAGAAGTTTCAATGCAGATTTAGCTAACTATTTAGCAGGGTCAATGCAGATTTAGCTAACTACTCAGCAGGGTCAATGCAGATTTAGCTAACTATTTAGCAGGGTCAATGCAGATTTAGCTAATTACTTAGCAGGGTCAATGCAGATTTAGCTAACTATTTAGCAGGGTCAATGCAGATTTAGCTAACTATTTAGCAGGGGCAATGCAGATTTAGCTAACTATTTAGCAGGGTCAATGCAAATTTAGCTAACTACTTAGCAGGGGCAATGACGATTTAGCTAACTATTTAGCAGGGGCAATGCAGATTTAGCTAACTATTTAGCAGGGGCAATGCAGATTTAGCTAACTACTTAGCAGGGGCAATGAAGATTTAGCTAACTGTTTAGCGGGGCAATGCAGATTTAGCTAACTATTTAGCAGGGTCATTGCAGATTTAGCTAACTGTTTAGCAGTCTCAATTTTAGGGCCTTCCTCCTACATCATAGACGATACTGTACCAGCTGGATCATCATCCTGGCCTAGGGATTCACCTGGCTGGATATTACCGTAAATAAACCTTGTCAACAGTCTTAGTTTACATTTACACACACATTATTAATTTTGACAGAAAATCTTCTGAAAATGTGCTTTGAAGCAACGTTCTTGTTGTGGTCTGATTGACTTTTGGGGTTATGATATACTGTAAAACAGTGTTGATGCTGTGATCTGATTGACTGTTGGGGTTCTGCATTACTGTAAAACAGTGTTGATATTGTGGTCTGATTGACTGTTGGGGTTCTGATATACTGTAAAACACTGTTGATGCTGTGGTCTCATTGACTCTAACCCTAAACCTCTGATTGGCTCTTGAGACTTTGATATACGGCACAGCGTTGATTGTTTTCACAAGTGCAATGTCTTCCTGGAAATGTAGATATTGCTTGTTGTTATTCACAGAACACCTTGTGACACAATAACAGTGAGTGATGCAATTGGTAGACATCCAAAACCGTACAGAAAGATCCCAGAAGTCTTTCCAGTAGGTGATTATCTTCCAAGAAGTTTGCTCCAAGATGTTTATTACACGCACACACACACACACACACACACACACACACACACACACACACACACACACACACACACACACACACACACACACACACACACACACACACACACACACACACACACACACACACACACACACACACACACACACACACACCCCCCCCCCCATTACATGTGGAGTCTTCTCCTACTGGGTCTAATGGTGTAAGTTAGCCCTGACCCCAGGCAGCACACAGCGCACACAGAGGGAAGGTACAGTGATCCCCCAACTGCTTCAAGGCATCACTGTGTGTTTACTCAGCTGTGGACTGCCTTGGGTTGAATTAAAACCCTATAACACGGGGCTTACATTAGATGAAGTACAGTAACCACGTTTGCGTCAGCATTGAGTAACGGACATCTGTTAACGTCAACTCTGTTTTCCCATTATTCAGGAGACTTGTGTTTGTTTATTGAAGAAGAGATGATCTTTTAACGTTACTGTAGTTTTATTAAGTATTTTTTTAGTAAGTATTGTGTGGTCTTTTGATCATAATGCACTTGTCTGGTGGAAGGGTTGACTGCTAGCCTACAATCTGTGAGAGTCGCATCTAGACAGAATGCACTGTAGCCTTGAGAAGTGGCTTTATTCTCCATAGGAGTCTCCATACAGTCCATTGGACAACCATAGAATTCAACAGCAATGTCTCAGGGTGTCTGTAGCAGTTTGATGCGTTGCTGGGGCTGGGATCCGGGGCCAGAGCCAGAGCCGAGGCCACCACCGCTAAGTCCCCCTCTGACACATCTGTGACTGAGCTGGCTCTCCATTGGTGACCAGGGCGTGACCTATCTACTGCCCCGTGGTGAACTAGGCCTGGGAACAGAAAAGATTGCCCTGCTTCTCTTGAACCATGGCCAAGGAACACAGTCCTGCTGAACACTGCAGCTCAACACGTTCTGCTCCAGTCTCTCCAACCTAATATTGGTGTGTATGTGGGCTCCAGTCTCTCCAAGCTAATGTTGGTGTGTATGTGGGCTCCAGTCTCTCCAACCTAATATTGGTGTGTATGTGGGCTCCAGTCTCTCCAACCTAATATTGGTGTGTATGTGGGCTCCAGTCTCTCCAACATAATGTTGGTGTGTATGTGGGCTCCAGTCTCTCCAACCTAATGTTGGTGTGTATGTGGGCTCCAGTCTCTCCAACCTAATGTTGGTGTGTATGTGGGCTCCAGTCTCTCCAACCTAATGTTGGTGTGTATGTGGGCTCCAGTCTCTCCAACTTAATGTTTGTGTGTATGTGGGTTCTAGTCTCTCCAACATAATGTTGGTGTGTATGTGGGCTCCAGTCTCTCCAACCTAATGTTGGTGTGTATGTGGGCTCCAGTCTCTCCAACATAATGTTGGTGTGTATGTGGGCTCCAGTCTCTCCAACATAATGTTGGTGTGTATGTGGGCTCCAGTCTCTTCAACATAATGTTGGTGTGTATGTGGGCTCCAGTCTCTCCAACCTAATGTTGGTGTGTATGTGGGTTCTAGTCTCTCCAACATAATGTTGGTGTGTATGTGGGCTCCAGTCTCTCCAACATAATATTGGTGTGTATGTGGGCTCCAGTCTCTCCAACCTAATGTTGGTGTGTATGTGTGTTCATATCTGTGAATCTGATGTGTACTGGTGGCGAAGTCAGGTGCAGGAGAGCAGAGTGAAGTGAACAGGCGCACACATTATTCCGGTAAAAATAGCAAAAGCTCAAACAACGTGCCCAAAACATGGAACATAGACAAATGTCTGGCATGTAACAAAACACCACATAACAAAATACATGTAACGCAAACAATCTTCCACGAAGACATGATGGGGAACAGAGGAATAACTACAAGTAGATTAATTGGGGAATGAAAACCAGGTGTGCAGGGAACAAGACAAAACAAATGGATACATGGGAAATGGAGCGGCGATGGCTAGAAGGCCGGTGACGTCGACCGACGAACGAACAAGGGGAGGAGCCGACTTCGGGGGAAGCCGTGACAATATCAGAGGGATCGGGTACTGCAGAAGATTTTCATCTCATATGGATCAATAAAGTTATCTTTTTCTTCTTTTTAATAATTGAATCTTCAAATCTTCTTCAAGTCCAATCCAGTTTGGTCTGCATTGAATTATATTCAGGTCAAATTACTGCAATACATGTGATGTCCCCTCTACTCTGAGTTTAATCAGCTTCTCTCCTCTGTGTTTGGTATATCCTCGGCCACTGTAACCCAAAATAAACGTGAACAGAGAGTGTGACAGAGACTGGAAAAGAAACCAGAGGGATATTCAGAGTTATACCTCAATTAGTCATCATTAGCTTTCAGAAATCTGTCTTTTTAAAATGCAGACCATCCAAAAATCTACCTTTATATTGAAAGTCAACAGTGTTTTTTTCTTCAATAGAGTGATCAGTGGCGTAAAAATACAATTTTATTTGACAGTAAACAAATTACCGCAACACATTCGACAGAAATGAAATGCTATTTGGCAAGCAGCCACACAGAAGTAAGTTAACTTACAATGAAAAAGCAAGATATTTTTTTGGCAAAAAACGATTTATTTGTTTGCTGATTAGGAACCCCATCAGAAGCAGCAGCTACTCTTCTTGGGGTCCACAAAAAAACCTATTTATTTGTTTGTTGATTAGGAACCCCATCAGAAGCAGCAGCTAACTCGTCTTGGGGTCCACAACAAAAAACAACACAAAACATGACAGTAACAAAACTTTGATACAGAAGGACAGTCACATTTCAAATACAACAATATACAAACAAAACAACAACCAAAAATATGTGTGTGTGAATATTTGTAATGTTTGTCATAGAAAGAATGTAGCCAGCTACAATTCCTAATGTTTTGCTTGAAGTTAATCTGGCATTTTTTTACTTGCTATCGGAGAAAACCTACACTGGAGAAATGTACCTGAGAAAACCTCCAAGTGGAGAAGTGCAACTGAAACACATAATTAGTCCTTTTCCATTCATGATTTGGAGAGAACCCTGACTAAAGCCAAAACAGAATGTACAATAAGAACCGTTCTAGATCTGCGTTTACAGGAAGACATTTTTTTTTCAATGGTCTATGTTAAAAAATGCAAAAATCTGTGTTAAACAGAGGGTCATTCAGAGTCATCCATTTCTTTAGTCATCATTCCTTTAAGCAGTCTATGTCATAATAATATGTACTACAGTATCTCAGGCATTGGATAATATTTAAAAATGCTATATAAACATGACATACAGTATGCATGAAAACTCTAAGGGGGCCGTATAGAAGGGAAAACAGTTGGTAATGATCTGTATCTGACATCATTGCAAAGCTGGTCTGATGCATTGTCTGAGCTAGCTATCGATTGTCACGAATCAACACTTTAGGGGCATTGTCTGAGCTAGCTATCGATTGTCACGACTCAACACTTTAGGGGCATTGTCTGAGCTAGCTATCGATTGTCACGACTCAACACTTTAGGGGCATTGTCTGAGCTAGCTATCGATTGTCACGACTCAACACTTTAGGGGCATTGTCTGAGCTAGCTATCGATTGTCACGACTCAACTCTTTAGGGGCATTGTCTGAGCTAGCTATCGATTGTCACGACTCAACTCTTTAGGGGCATTGTCTGAGCTAGCTATCGATTGTCACGACTCAACTCTTTAGGGGCATTGTCTGAGCTAGCTATCGATTGTCACGAATCAACTCTTTAGGGGCATTGTCTGAGCTAGCTATCGATTGTCACGAATCAACTCTTTAGGGGCATTGTCTGAGCTAGCTATCGATTGTCACGACTCAACTCTTTAGGGGCATTGTCTGAGCTAGCTATCGATTGTCACGACTCAACTCTTTAGGGGCATTGTCTGAGCTAGCTATCGATTAGGGGCATTGTCTGAGCTAGCTATCGATTGTCACGACTCAACTCTTTAGGGGCATTGTCTGAGCTAGCTATCGATTGTCATGACTCAACTCTTTAGGGGCATTGTCTGAGCTAGCTATCGATTGTCACGACTCAACACTTTAGGGGCATTGTCTGAGCTAGCTATCGATTGTCACGACTCAACACTTTAGGGGCATTGTCTGAGCTAGCTATCGATTGTTACGACTCAACACTTTAGGGGCATTGTCTGAGCTAGCTATCGATTGTCACGACTCAACACTTTAGGGGCATTGTCTGAGCTAGCTATCGATTGTCACGACTCAACTCTTTAGGGGCATTCCCATGGACTAACAGAGTAGGTCAACTTGGCTTGTCCCTAGAAGGGAGAGTCAAGACTTGACACTCTCTGTGCTGGGCTCTTTCAGATACAGTATATATCCTGAGTCCACAAGGAATGTCCGGATAATAATCCAATGAAAGACAGCGACATCACCCAACCTGGGTTCAAATAGTATCTCAAATGCTTTAACTGCCCTTGATTGAGCTGGCAATGTGCAACCTAAGCATGGAATACACCAACAAAATATATATTCCTAAACATTTGGCATTCATGGCAGGCTCAAGCAAATGCTCAAATTAGTTGAATGATTTTAAATATTATTTGAACACAGGTGTGTACCTCACAGACTGTGGACTGCAGTATTCCATTTAATTGTATTTTATTTAACCTTTAACTAGGTGAGTTAAGAAAATATTCTTACTTACACTGATGGCCAAGGAACAGTGGGTTCAGGGGAAGAACAAACTTTTCAGCTTGGTGATTTGAACTAGCAACCTTTCAGTTATTGGCCCAACACTCTAACCGCTAGGCTACCTGCCACCCCAGTTGTAACACATCACTCCCAGTACACATCACTCCCAATAGTGTCTGACTGGGAGCTGAAAGCACGTTAACCTGTTAAACTCTGACTGGTTGTTCTGGGCCCTGTACAGGACCAGGTGGTTTTGGGGGGTACAGCCTCAAATATTACTCCTGTCATTGTCATAAGAATCCATATATTTACAATAACCTGCCCAACCACTACTGCATGCCAAAGATGTAAACACACAAGCATCCATGACTATCACCGACCATGACGGCAGGGTAGCCTAGTGTTTAGAGCGTTGGACTAGTAACCGGAAGGTTGCAAGTTCAAACCCCCGAGCTGACAAATCTGTCGTTCTGCCCCTGAACAGGCAGTTAACCCACTGTTCCTAGGCCGTCATTGAAAATAAGAATTTGTTCTTAACTGACTAGCCTAGTTAAATAAAGGTAAAATTAAAATAAATAAAAAATGACGGTGTGTATTGATGAAAACAGATGGTGCTTTACTGCTGCTATGCTAACTGATTGCTATAGTGCTAACTGATTGCTATGGTGCTGTACTGCTGCTAGGCTAACTGATTGCTATGTTGTTTTACTTCTGCTAGGCTAACTGTTATGGTGCTTTACTGATGCTAGGCTAACTTTTATGGTGCTGTACTGCTGCTAGGCTAACTGTTATGGCGCTATACTGCTGCTAGGCTAACTGATTGCTATAGTGCTTTACTGCTGCTAGGCTAACTGATTGCTATGGTGTTTTACTGCTGCTAGGCTAACTGTTATGGTGCTGTACTGCTGCTAGGCTAACTGATTGCTATGGTGTTTTACTGCTGCTAGGCTAACTGTTATGGTGCTTTACTGATGCTAGGCTAACTGTTATGGTGCTGTACTGCTGCTAGGCTAACTGTTATGGCGCTGTACTGCTGCTAGGCTAACTGATTGCTATGGTTATCATCTGGAGGGTTGAAGTATAAAATGCCTTCATAAAAATGAATAGCCTGAATATCAGTTTTAATCAACATTGTAAAGAGCTCTCTTTATAGTTACCAAGTTATACTGTATGTTATGACCCTGCTGATTGCTGATAGTGATGGGAAGAAAAGGCTTTAGTTACAGCACACTGATGTCACAGAATCATCCCAATGAAATCAGCAGTAATTGCCAGCATTGCTAAATTACGTTTTACAAACCATTTGCACAAAATTACATAACCAACAGCAGCAGGGTTTTTAATCTTTGTTTCAGCAAACTAACTAACTGACTAACTTAATCTTGATGCAAATGCAATGTTTATCACCAACATCTAGGCTACATCTCAAACGGCATCCTATGTTCTACATAGTGCATTACTTTTGGTCAGGGCCCATAGGAACCCAGTATATAGGGCATATGGTGCAATTTGGGACGCATGACTTTTGGTCAGGGCCCATAAGAACCCAGTATATAGGGCATATGGTGCAATTTGGGATGCAGCCCAATCACTCCAATCTCCAATGTCTGCGATGCAACAACCCTAGCAAAATGAGAATCAGAAAGAGGGAATGAATCCTAATTATGATCCTGTTTTATGGAGGCCTGACATTCCACATAGGAATAAAGAGGATTAAAACTAGAGTCCTTTAATTGGCAATCTGGGAGCTGGAATTGCATAGGACCCATAGCAGAGATCACAGAGATCCATGGGATCTCAAAAGAAAATACTCCTGGTTGTTTTTTCTTTGGATTTTCTGCTATCATATCAATTGTGTTGTAGTCAAAGTGTTTTCTATCCAATGGTACCAATTCTATGCATATCCTGGCTTCTGGGCCTGAGTAACAGGCCGTTTACTTCGGGAACGTAAGTAAGGCGGTCATTTCTGAAAAAAAGGACCCTAGCCCGAGCATTGGACCCAGTAAACTGGTGTCTGGTTGGAATCCCCGAGCCGGCAAAGTGGAAAAATCGACCATTCTGGCCTTGAGCAAGGCATTTAACCCCCAACAACAACTGCTCCTCAGATGACGTGGGCATCGATTAAAGCATCCCCCTGCACAGTTCTGATTCAGAGGAGATGGGTTAAATGCAAAAGACACATTTAGGGTTGAATGCGTTCAGTTGTGCACCTGACTAGGTATGTCCCCTTTCTCTACCTGGTGGGACAATACCACACCACATAACTATATTACAGGCTAAATGCAGACAGACAGGACCCCCTAGTGTCCACAGACTGGGGTTAAGTCCTAAATGGCGCCCTATTCCCTATTTAGGCCCTGGTCAAAAGTAGTTCACTAAATAGGGAATAGGGTGCCATTTGGAACTCAACCCAGCCCCAGACAAACTGGAAGAGGTCCATATAACCATATTGTTAGGAAGTGAAAAATAGGATGAGGTATGAAACATTTCCTCCTATGATACGTCAGCTTGAAATATATAACCTGCTGTTCTAGTGACTGCACTAGACTGTATTGAAGGTCCCCCAAGATCGACCAGAATCACCGCGACTAAATTGACATGGGGACCTTGATCAAGATCAAATCAAATGTATTTATATAGCCATTCGTACATCAGCTGATATCTCAAAGTGCTGTACAGAAACCCAGCCTAAAACCCCAAACAGCAAGCAATGCAGGTGTAGAAGTACGGTGGCTAGGAAAAAAAATAATAATCACAGTAGTTGTCGAGGGTGCAACAGGTCAGCACCTCAGGAGTAAATGTCAGTTGGCTTTTTATAGCCGATCATTAAGAGTATCTCTACCACTCCTGCTGTCTCTAGAGAGTTGAAAACAGTAGGTCTGGGACAGGTAGCACGTCCGGTGAACAGCTCAGGATTCCATAGCCGCAGGCAGAACAGTTGAAACTGGAGCAGCAGCACGGCCATGTGGACTGGGGACAGCAAGGAGTCATCATGCCAGGTAGTCCTGAGGCATGGAACTAGGGCTCAGGTCCTCAGAGAGAAAGAGAGAAAGAGAGAATTGGAGAGAGCATACTTAAATTCACACAGGACACCGGATAAGACAGGAGAAGTACTCCAGATATAACAAACTAACCCTAGCCCCCCGACACATAAACTACTGCAGCATAAATACTGGAGGCTGAGACAGGAGGGGTCCCCCACTTTGCCAAAGCGCAGCCCCAACACCACTAGAGGGATATCTTCAACCACCAATTTACCATCCTGAGACAAGGCCGAGTATAGCCCACAAAGATCTCCGCCGCGGCACAACCCAAGGGGGGGCGCCAACCCAGACAAGAAGATCACGTCAGTGACTCAACCCACTCAAGTGATGCACCCCTCCTAGGGACGACATGAAAGAGCACCAGTAAGCCAGTGACTCAGCCCCTGTAATAGGGTTAGAGGCAGAGAATCCCATTGGAGGGAGGGGAACCGGCCAGGCAGAGAGAGCAAGGGCAGTTCGTTGCTCCAGAGCCTTTCCGTTCACCTTCACACTCCTGGGCCAGACTACACTCAATCATATGACCCACTGAAGAGATGAGTCTTCAGTAAAGACTTAAAGGTTGAGACCGAGTCTGCGTCTCTCACATGGGTAGGCAGACCATTCCATAAAAATGGAGCTCTATAGGAGAAAGCCCTGCTTCCAGCTGTTTGCTTAGAAATTCTAGGGATAATTAGGAGACCTGCGTCTTGTGACCGTAGCGTATGTGTAGGTATGTATGGCAGGACCAAATCAGAAAGATATGTAGGAGCAAGCCCATGTAATGCTTTGTAGGTTAGCAGTAAAACCTTTAAATCAGCCCTAGCCTTGACAGGAAGCCAGTGTAGGGAGGCTAGCACTGGAGTAATATGATAATTCTTTTGGTTCTCGTCAGGATTCTAGCAGCCGTATTTAGCACTAACTGAGGTTTATTTGGTGCTTTATCCAGGTAGCCGGAAAGTAGAGCATTGCAGTAGTCTAACCTAGAAGTAACAAAAGCAGGGATTCATTTTTGGATAGAAAGGATTTTTGCAATGTTACATAGATGGAAAAAAAAGCTGTCATTGAAACAGTCTTGATATGTTTGTCAAAAGAGAGATCAGGGTCCAGAGTAACGCCGAGGTCCTTCACAGTTTTATTGGAGACGACTGTACAGCCATCAAGATGAATTGTCAGATTCAACAGAAGATCTCTTTGTTTCTTGATGTCGTCTTTGCGTCTGCGAGAGAAAGACCTCTGCAACATATCACCAGATTGTAAAGGGCAACAGACTGCTGTGTATAAAACCACCTGCATTTTTATTTAACCTTTATTTAACTAGGTAAGTGTAAACCCCTTTCCAACCATCAGTATGATGACAAGAAGAGAAGTCAGCTTGTCTCAGCATTTTCTGCCTCCCTCTGCCTCCCCTCCTGTTCCTTATCCTGTTGACTTTTCTCCTCCGTCACACTGTTTCCTGCTATCCCTGATAGTCATCGGCCGGCGGGAACCGGGAGCTTGGAGGGAGAGTGAGGGTGGGAAAAGCTCCTAGATTAAGTTCCAAATGGCCCCCTACTCCCTACGTAGTGCACTACTTTCGATTATTCTGGTCAAAATCTAGTGCACTATATATAGGGAATAGGGTGCAATTTTGGACGTTATCTATTTACCTCAGTGTCTGTCAGTGGTACATTGGAAGGAATAGCTCTTGGCTGTCAACCCCAACCCTACTGTCACAGAGCCATATAAGGGATACAAGCCTTACAAGTGGCCAACCCTATCGAGTTCCCCTGCCCTGCCCTGCCCAGTCTGTCTGGTGGGGAGAGTGTTACAGTGTCTTGGACAACACAGATATCCTGGGTTCAAATAGTATTTGACATGTTTCAAATATGTTTGCTTTAATCTGCCTTGAGTGCCAGGCGGGTAAAGACTTGTTATTTTGTGATCATTTGATTGGTTCGGGTTGTGCCGGGGAAGCCCAATCAAGCACAGCTAAAGTATTTAACGATTTCAAAAACGATTTGAACCCAAGTGTGCAACACAGAACACTGGGAAATCCCCAGAGTCACCTCAGGAAGCCAGACCAGAAGGAGTAACAACAGCTTGCCTTCATCCCCTCCCATCCCCCACCTGTTAACTCCCACTGAGTGACGATCCATAACACGACAAGTGCAAACCCCCTTTGGGTGTTTTACAGACACAACTCACTGTTTGTCTGTGTGTGTGTGTGTGTCGGCTGGTCGAACACTAAAAAAGATCCCTCCATCTTTGAAATGGGCTATTTGAGTATCTATTAACCAATATGTTGTCAGTTTGAGTTTCTCTCCTGTGATGTGATGTGACGACAACATACTTTTTTCTCTCGGAGTGTTGGGGGACGCGGTCGCCTTGGTGACGGAGTCTGTAAACAATGAGTGGGTTCCTAAAAGAGGAAGTTGAGAAAAGGAACACTGTGTGATTGTCCCACGCGGGGGGGGGGGGACCAGTACGAAAAAGTACAAAAATGTATTCACTCACTACTGTAAAGAAGTTTAAAGTACAAGTGTCTGCTAACGGACTACAGGCTTGTACTTTGTGGTGTTAATCTGACAGACGTGATAGATATTAACCTACTGCATAAAACATACACAACAGACTAACAAACTAAAAACATATGGTGTATTCAGACTTTAAATATTTTGTTGTGTTACAGCCTGAATTAAAAACTGGATTCAATTTAAATGTGTTTTGACACTGGCCTACACACAATACCCCATAATGTCAGAGTTGAATTTTGTTTTTAGACATTTTTACAAGTTAATAAACAAAGGAAAAGCTGAAATGTCTTGAGCAATAAGTATTCAACACCTTTGTTATGGCAAGCCTAAATAAGTTCAGGAGTAAAAATATGTTTAACAAGTCACATAATAACTTGCATGGACTCTGTGTGCAATAATATTGTTTAACATGATTTTTGAATGACTATTTCATTGCTGTATCCCTTGCAAAGAAGGGCACATATTGGTAGATGGGTAAACATTTAAAAAAGCACATTGAATATCCATTTGAGCATGGTGAAGTTATTAATTACACGTTGGGTGGTGTATCAATACACCCAGTACTTCCTAACTTTGTTGCCGGAGAGGAAAGAAACCGCTCAGGGATTTCACTTTAAAACAGTTCCAGAGTTTAATGGCTGTGATAGAAGAAAACTGAAGATGGATAAACAACATTGTAGTTACTCCACAATACTAATGACAGAGTGAAAAGAAGAACGCCTGTACAGAAAAAAATGTATTCTAAAACATGCATCCAGTTTGCAACAAGGCTTTAGTTATACTGCAAAATAAAGGTGGAATAGAAATTAACTTTTTGTCCTGAATACAAAGTGTTTGGTTCAAATCCAATACAACACATTACTGAGTACCACTCACCATATTTTCAAGCATAGTGGTGGCTGCATCATGTTATGGGTATGCTTGTAATCGTTAAGGACTGGGAAGTTTTTCAGGATAAAAATAAATGGAATGGAACTACGCACAGGCAAAATCCTAGAGGAAAACCCTGTTCAGTCTGCTTTCCACCAGACACTGGGAGATTAATTCACCTTTCAGCAGGACAATAACATAAAAAGACAGTGAATGTTCCTGAGTGGCCGAGTTACAGTTTTGACATAAATCTACGTGAAAATCTATGGCAAGACCTGAAAATGGTTGTCTAGCAATGATCAACTACCAATTTGACAGACCTTGAAGAATTTTGAAAAGAATAATGTGCAAATCTTGCCAAATCCAGGTATTAGAGTCGTATCCAGAAAGACACACGGCTGTAATCGCTGCCAAAGGTGCTTCTACAAAGTATTGACTCAGGGGTGTGAACACTTATGTAAATTCGATTTTTATGTATTTATTTTTCAAAAAAAATGTCCAGAAATGTACAAAAAAACATGTTTTTCACTTTTGTCATCGGTTATTGTGGCTATTGTGTGTGGGTGGTTGAAAACAAAATATTTAATCCATTTTGGATTCCATCTGTAACACAGCATCATGGGAAATAAGTATGACTACTTAAGTAAGGCACATAAAAGCGTCTGCTAAATGGCATATATTATTAGTAACGAAAGGAAAGTGAAATGGAGATACCTAGTCAGTTGGGGTTAGGGTTAGAGTTAGGGGTATGATTCAGGTGCCTTAGTAAGACAATTGAAAGTGAAATGGGGATACCTAGTCAGTTGGGGTTAGGGTTAGAGTTAGGGGTATGAATCAGGTGCCTTAGTAAGACAATTGAAAGTGAAATGGGGATACCTAGTCAGGTGCACAACTGAACTCATTCAACTGAAATGTTTCTTCCTCATTTAACCCAACCCCTCTGAATCAGACACTTCACATATTTTGTTTCCCATTTGTTAATTTACCTTCTTATTACCTCACAAGAGTTAGATTTTTTAAGAACTGCAAAGCCAGCTATTCATTAATTTCATTAATTAAAGCTTCTGCAAAGATCTTCTAACCCACTTCCATGTTTTGAGAGAGATGTTTTCATAGCATGTCAGGTTACTAAGCAATAGGCTACTGTTTCCTTATTTACACCAGAAATACACTGCTCCACTTCTCCTCCCTCAATGTTTCCGTAGGTGGCGACCTACAGAATATACAGCAGACTGACACAGTGGTCAGTTTTTTATGACATCATCATTTCCTCAGGCCCTCCCCCTCGTCTACAACCGGCCAGAGTGAGAGTGAGGGGGAAAAAAACAAGCATTTTGCAAAGTGGATGGGCTGTTCAAATGTGTCATACCACTCCACCAGACCACAGGCATCCCACTTGTTTACGTTTTGAGTTCTAAAAATGGCAATATTGCGTCAGCAGTTGCTATTTGGTGTTAGAGAGTCACACCACTGCCTGTTAGGGATACAGTTTAGGCTGAGGGAGAGAGGGAGAGAGAGAGAGAGAGAGAGAGAGAGAGAGAGAGAGAGAGAGAGAGAGAGAGAGAGAGAGAGAGAGAGAGAGGGAGACAGAGACAGAGAGGGAGACAGAGACAGAGACAGAGAGGGAGACAGAGACAGAGAGGGAGAGAGAGAGGAGAGAGGGAGAGAGAGAGAGAGAGAGAGAGAGAGAGAGAGAGAGAGAGAGAGAGAGAGAGAGAGAGAGAGAGAGAGAGAGAGCTAAAAAGAGGTTCATTCCTACACACCCAACTGTTTCACAGTCACACAAATGGAGGCCTTAGCTAATCAGCTAAGACCAACAGGCAGGGCCAGTAGAAAACAAGGAGGAAGGGAGGCACTGCTATGTTACATTATAATAGGTTTTGTTAGACATAAGCTGCTAATGTACACAATAGTAGGCTTTGGTAGACAGAAGGTGCTCTTTGGTAAAAGGGGTAAATTGGTCATTAAAAAGAAAGGAGGGAGGACCAAGGCACTCTTCATATAATTCATTAAAATGCCTTTACTTTTATGGCATGTTCAACAGAAACAAAGTTTATAAACTCCCAACGCGTTTCGGCTGCATGGCCTTCGTCAGGGAATACAAAGATATGATAATACAATGTCCCCTTTTGAACAGCTTTTTCCAATCAACCCTGACTTGAAGAAGGAGTGGTTACAGAATGAATTGGACAACAACTAGTAAGCAATAACCATTACTATAACCATTCAAAAGTGAAAATACTGTAGATATATCAAAAATGCAACTCTAGGCTAGAAGCATCAGATCCCCTAGAAAGGTAGTTCTGACCTTGAATATATCTGGGCAGAGCGGCATGAATAGGAGCGCAATCTATTTTTATAGTACATTAGAACACAGCAAACATGGACCACAGGAGTCTAAACATAGCTGAGGGCAACATGTGCAAAATGTCCACTAGATGACGACAAATAGACCAATCACGACCCTACATGAAAGGAGAGAATTCCTTATCTTTATTTAAACCAGGGTACTTAGTGGCCTGTAGTTTGTAAATCCATATCTTTATTTACACCAGGGGTACTTAGTGGCCTGTAGTTTGTAAATCCATATCTTTATTTAAACCAGGGGTACTTAGTGGCCTGTAGTTTGTAAATCCATATCTTTATTTAAACCAGGGTACTTAGTGGCCTGTAGTTTGTAAATCCATATCTTTATTTAAACCAGGGGTACTTAGTGACCTGTAGTTTGTAAATCCTTATCTTTATTTAAACCAGGGGTACTTAGTGGCCTGTAGTTTGTAAATCCATATCTTTATTTAAACCAGGGGTACTTAGTGGCCTGTAGTTTGTAAATCCATATCTTTATTTAAACCAGGGGTACTTAGTGGCCTGTAGTTTGTAAATCCATATCTTTATTTAAACCAGGGGTACTTAGTGACCTGTAGTTTGTAAATCCATATCTTTATTTACACCAGGGGTACTTAGTGGCCTGTAGTTTGTAAATCCATATCTTTATTTAAACCAGGGGTACTTAGTGGCCTGTAGTTTGTAAATCCATATCTTTATTTAAACCAGGGGTACTTAGTGGCCTGTAGTTTGTAAATCCATATCTTTATTTAAACCAGGGGTACTTAGTGGCTTGTAGTTTGTAAATCCATATCTTTATTTAAACCAGGGGTACTTAGTGGCCTGTAGTTTGTAAATCCATATCTTTATTTAAACCAGGGGTACTTAGTGGCCTGTAGTTTGTAAATCCTTATCTTTATTTAAACCAGGGGTACTTAGTGACCTGTAGTTTGTAAATCCATATCTTTATTTAAATCAGGGGTACTTAGTGGCCTGTAGTTTGTAAATCCATATCTTTATTTAAACCAGGGTACTTAGTGGCCTGTAGTTTGTAAAATCTCCAAAAACGTTCCCTTCGTTTTAGCTGTTTAAGTCAGCTAAACTGTTTAAGGAGGCCGGAACATGATCAATACCTGTAGGTTGTATGGGAGGCAAGGTTGTATGGGAGGCAGGGTTGCCATGGTGTAGGGACTTATAGTGCCTTGCCATGGGCTAGTCTTCATTGCCTACCCGTATGGCGTACTTGTGTTCTGCTAAGCGGTCTTGAAGGCGTCTCTTTGTCCGTCCAATGTAGAACACCTTGCACTGTGGACATTCCAATCTGTAGATGACATGAGTGGTTTTGCAGTTAATAAAATGCTTGACTTGATACTCCATTTTAGAAGTCCCCCCCAAAATATTTTGTTCTGTGCAATATTTCTGCAATTGGTTGCGTTTAAAAGAGTTTGAGGTCAAGCCAAGTCTTTTTGAGATTCACCAGGAAGATAGCTGTGGACTAATTTGTCATTTCGGGAAGGACATCTGTTAAAGCTTGTGACTGGTGGCTCAGGAAAGACTTGTCCTAACGGCGTATCGCTTTGGATGATTCCCTAATTATTTGTAATTATTATTTTAATGTTCTCTGCTTCAGTGCTGTATTTTTTGTAACAAAGTACACACTCTCTGATGCATCACGAGGCGATCCCCTTCACAGCAATTTGTCTCTGTCAAGTCGTCCAGCCCTAGTGTCAAGCGCCGTCTAAGTCCAAGACTTCTTAACAGCTTCTACCCCCAAGCCATAAGCCATAAGGCCCTATAAATTGTCAAAGGCTCCAGCCATGGTAGTCAAAGACTGTTCTCTCGGCAAGCGGTACCGGAGCGCCAAGTCTAGGTCCAACAGGCTTCTAAACAGCTTCTACCCCCCCAAGCCATAAGACACCTGAACAGCTAATCAAATGGCTACCCAGACTATTTGCGTTAACCCCCCCCCCCTTTTATGCTGCTGCTACTCTCTGTTTATTATCTATGCATAGTCACTTTAATAACTCTACCTACATGAGCATATTACCTCAATTACCTCGACTAACATTGACTCTGTACTGGTTCCCCCTGTATATAGCCTCGCTATTGTTATTTTACTGCTGCTCTTTAATTATTTGTTACTATTTTGTAAAATTATTTTACTTATCAATTTTTTTTAAACTTAAAACATTTTTTTCTTAAACTGCATTGTTATTTAAAGGCTTGTCAGTAAGCATTTCACTGCAAGGTCTACACCTGTTTGTATTCGGTGCATGTGACAAATACGATGTGATTATTTCCATCATTCCACCAATGTGTGCACGTTTATAGAATAGGCCCTGATATGATAAGATTATAAAACTGTAAATCTATGACTGGACATATCTGATACAAATGTACTGATCTATTAAAAAAATAGGATATTTGATGGTAATGGTTGTTTGGTATCAACCTTAACGGCACCCTTGATAGTGCACTACTTCCCAATAGGCTCTGATTGAAAGTAGTGCACTATATAGGGAATAGGGTGCCATTTGGGAAGGAGCCTTGATTCACTGGACTAGGTCAATCTGTCAGTTGTATTTAATAGCAGAAAGTTGTCCGATAAGGTTCTTGCGCCAGATCGTTTTTCAGTCTCTTTACTTGACAGCTGGTTATAATTGATAAGACAGGTCTGGTGGTGAAAACCAAATGTTTTAAAATAAACTTGATATACGTTTTTTTACAACACGTCTAGGTTTTAGTGGCTTAATTGTATTTAACATGGAGTTCACAACGAATAGAAAATATCACAGGTTACATCAATGAGGTGACATGACATATGTACAGTATATGCATATGACAGTAAACTGATTTGAAGCTGCATACTGTATGAACAGATGACATGGAGATTGTAACTATAAACAACACAAGTACTAACAAAATGTAGCAAAATACTTTTTCTTTTGGCATCTACCGATATGTGTGTAAGTCTCTATTCCTGACAGGGACAAAGATTGTGTCTGACCCAGAGGATAACAGAGCTTGAACGGCTCTCAGGTCTTAAATTAACAAGATGCCTGACCCTTAATAACATGGTCCACTAAAGGTTTAAATACACACCGTCTGGATTCCAAATGGCAGCCCATTTCCTATGAAGTGCACTACTGGGCCCTGGTCAGACGAAGTAAACTATATAGGGAACCATGTGTACATTGCACATGAGCTTGATTTAGAAAGGTACACACATCCAATCCATATCCTGTCAGCTGACTAAGTCCTGACGTGCTTCTACATCTGCATTGCTCGCAGTTTTGAAGTTTTAGACGGGGTTTCTGTTACAGCACTTTGTGACATCAGCTGATGTAAGAAGGGCTTTTATAAATACATTTGATTTGACTAATGGCAAAAACAGTTACAATTGACTTGATCTGTGGTTCATTTATCACACAAGCTGAATGCAGGTGTACACGCTCATTACAGCTGTTTTCCCTATTACAGGTGGGAACAGTCCCAAACTCATAATCACCATAAACACTATATCCTGTTCAACAGCCACGCCCCCTTTGGAACTTTCGCCCACCGGGGCAACACCCCTTGCTGAAGGAGTGGGTGTTTTTCCATTCAAAAAAAAAAAGAAGGTTTAAAAAAATAAAAAAATAAAATGCAACACAGCAGTTAATGTTGAATCAGTGCCCCGAACCAAAACAGAGTAGGGATTACTATAGTTTCCACTTGCAGAGCTCTCTGCTTCAGCTTGCCAGATGAGCTTTATACAGTGCTCAGAGCTTCGCATATGGTTTTAATATTCTACCCTCGGACCAACTGTTTGTGTCCAGGATAACTTCCCAAGGCATGTGTCCCGAATGGCACCTTATTCCCTTTATAGTGCACTAATGTTGACCATAACCCCATAGTGCTCTGTCCTAGGGTTGCCAAATTACAGAAACTTTCAACAATTTCTTTGTCTTTTGCCAAAAACCAAGTTGAAGCATTCAAATTGCTGCTGATTCCCTTGGAGCCTCCAACCTGGATTTTTGGGAAAACCAGGGGATTTATTCAAAGTACCCGAATTTTGCAACCTGTTGTTTGACCTCTCATCAGAAAAGACATAACACATGTTCTGGAATAAATAAAAAAAATCTTAGCTTTGCACTATTTTCCTGATTGAATCCCATAGGTCGAGTTTCTCAACCAAAACACAAATAACATTGTCTTTATGGGCCACTTTCTGCACTTTCCAGCAAACACATAACTCTCACATAAACTAATCTGTGAACATTTCACACTAAAATCTAATTCCTCAATTGTAATACATGCAAGTAATATGTTCTTTACAATCTACAGTTGAATAAGAGCTAATGGCTGCTGACCAAATACACGTTGTTTACCTATACAACACTGTGTTAAGACAGCACATCAGGCGTTTAAGTACATACACCGTTCTGACCCCGACAGGTACGGATCTACTGCTATTCAACTGACTGCAGTTCATTGGGTTCACAATGGTTAAGGTGAAGCGTTTGCAACAGGATAGATGTCGTAGTATAGCAGGAAGTTTTCTCATGGTGTTTGCCAGTGTCTTATTAGAGAATATCATATCTGTATCCACGACTGAATTATAGCACATCTAAAAGCCTATTGAGAAGCCATTTAAATTTTAATTTTTTATATATATATATATATTTTTACTTCAGTTCCAAAAACATTTATATTAGTGTGCGATTGTCTACCCTTTGCCACACTAAACTGTAAAGCCATTTTAACACAGTGTTTTGACTTTTGACCTTTTCTCATCAAATAAACTCAAACAGGACGTTTAATATGAACTGGCTTTATTATCCCGTTAACTCGCCCGACTCTCTAAAACACAACTGTTGACTTGGCACTAACTAAGACGTACCTCACAAATGCCACCCTATTCACTAAATAGTGTACTACTTTTGACCAGGGTCCAATGGGTCCTAGTGCACTAAAAAATGGAATATGGTGCCATTTGCGAAACAACAAAATATGAAGAAGGTGAAGAAAACACATATGGAGTCTGTTAGCACCAGTTAGTTTTCTTATGGGAAAAAAATAGTATTTCTTTTGGAGCTGAAATCATGGAAAGCATCATTCAGTCAACTGTGAAAACAACACAAAAACAGGTAAACATACTGCAAAATGTTCTTGAAATAAAGTTCTCTTTGATCTTAATCGTTGTCCTCTGTACTAAAACTTTGTTTTTGGGGATTAACAGGCAGCTTCTATCAACCCTATTTATAATCTCTAAGGTATTTATCATGCTTGTTTTTGTCTGAACAACATCAATGGGAGAATGTCATTAAAAGGATGCTGGTAGAATGTGAAATAGCTTCCTTTCTACCCAGTTTATATAGTTAACTACTGAGGTGATATACTCTGAAATGTAAGCCTAGAACTAAAGTTCTTTTTTTTTTTAAATAGGAAAAACAAGTTTGCAATCAGATGTAAATCATAGTGAGGTAGCCTTAATCATTAAAAAAATAGAATGTCCAAATAGTCATGACTTGCAAACAGGATATAACACACTACTGTTTATGTTAGCACTGTCAACACGAGAGAGGTGGAAACAAATCCGCAAGGGGGAAATGAGAACGGATGTTGTTATGAAATAGAGAACAATGACTGAACAGACTGACCAAACATATGTGTATGTGTGGGTTGTGGTTGGTGGATAGAACAAGACTTCCAAGACAAAACAATGACTTCTTGCAGAACTCATCAAGCAGACATAAACAACAGCTGTGTGGAACTGTGAGGGTGTGGCCAAAGTTGAGTGTCTGGAACAAACAGCCAGCCAGTCATTCCAGCTAGCAACCAGCCAGCCAGTCATTCCAGCTAGCAACCAGCCAGCCAGTCATTCCAGCTAGCAACCAGCCAGCCAGTCATTCCAGCTAGCAACCAGCCAGCCAGTCATTCCAGCTAGCAGCCAGCCAGTCATTCCAGCTAGCAGCCAGCCAGTCATTCCAGCTAGCAGCCAGCCAGTCATTCCAGCTAGCAGCCAGCCAGTCATTCCAGCTAGCAACCAGCCAGCCAGTCATTCCAGCTAGCAGCCAGCCAGTCAGTCATTCCAGCTAGTCATTCCACCAGCCAGCCAGTCATTCCAGCTAGCAACCAGCCAGCCAGTCATTCCAGCTAGCAGCCAGCCAGTCGTTCCCAGCCAGCCAGTCGTTCCAGCTAGCAGCCATCCAGTCGTTCCAGCTAGCAGTCAGCTAGACATTCCAGCTAGCAGTCAGCTAGACATTCCAGCAAGCAGTCAGCTAGACATTCCAGCTAGCAGTCAGCTAGACATTCCAGCTAGCAACCAACCAGTCGTTCCAGCTAGCAGCCAGCCAGTTGTTCCAACTAGCAGCCAGCCAGTCGTTCCAGCTATCAGCCAGCCAGTCGTTCCAGCTAGCAGCCAGCCAGTCTTTCCAGCTAGGAGCTAGCCAGTCATTCCAGCTAGCAGCCAGCCAATCATTCCAGCTAACAGCCAGCCAGTCATTGCAGCTAGCAGTCAGCTAGTCATTCCAGCCAGCAGCCAGCCAGTCATTCCAGCTAGCAGCCAGCCAGTCATTCCAGCCAGTCGTTCCAGCTAGCAGCCAGCCAGTCATTCCAGCCAGTCGTTCCAGCTAACAGCCAGCCAGTCATTGCAGCTAGCAGTCAGCTAGTCATTCCAGCCAGCAGCCAGCCAGTCATTCCAGCTAGCAGCCAGCAAGTCGTTCCAGCTAGCAGCCAGCCAGTCATTCCAGCCAGTCGTTCCAGCTAGCAGCCAGCCAGTCGTTCCAGCTAGGAGCCAGCCAAACATTCCAGCTAGCAGCCAGCCCAGTCATTCTAGCTAGCAGGCAGTCAGTCATTCCAGCTAGGAGCCAGTCAGTCATTCCAGCTAGCAGCTAATCAGGGCCAGCAAGCAGCCAGTCAGGCATTCCAGCTAGCAGCTAGTCAGAGACAGCTAGCAGCCAGCCAGTCGTTCCAGCTAGGAGCCAGCCAAACATTCCAGCTAGCAGCCAGCCCAGTCATTCTAGCTAGCAGCCAGCCAGTCGTTCCAGCTAGCAGCCAGCCCAGTCATTCCAGCTAGCAGCCAGCCAGTTGTTCCAGCTAGCAGCCAGTCAGTCATTTCATCTAGGAGCCAGTCAGTCATTCCAGCTAGCAGCTAATCAGAGCCAGCTAGCAGCCAGTCAGTTGTTCCTGCTAGCAGCTAGTCAGAGCCTGCTAACAGCCAGCCAGTCATTCCTCCTAACAGCTAGTCAGTGCCAGATAGCAGCCGGCCATTCATTCCAGCTAACAGCAAGCCAGTTGTTCTAGCTAGCAGCTAGTCAGAGCCAGCTGGCAGCCACCCAGTAATTGCAGCTAGCAATCAGCCAGTTGTTCCAGCTAGCTGTTAGTTAGAGCCCCTGTGGTTCATACTAGGACTGTGGGGCAGAGTAAAAAAAATGCACCCTATTCCCTACATATTGCACTACACTACCGTTCAAAGGTTTGGGGTCACATAGAAATGTCCTTATTTTTGAAAGAAAAGCACATTTTGACATCTTGACTACATTTCCTATTCATTTTGCAACTCATTTCATGTATGTTTTCATGGAAAAAATGTCTAAGTGAGCCCCAAACGTTTTAACGGTAGTGTACTTTTGAGTACTGCACTAAAGTGGGTATAGTATACCACTTGGGACACAGCGTAGGAGAGTCAGTCGTTGCGGTGGGGCTGAGAGGGAGTGCAGGTCTCAGAGTCGCTTGCTTGGCACTACGGTCAGGATAGACGCTGTTATTAGTTAGCAGCCGCTTGGCACAGAGTAGGTCGTAGACTTGGAGAGAAAGCAAAATAAAACCACTTCAGATATCTTTGGCTGTACACCCCTGATCCAGCTGCTGGTTCAAAGTACGGTCACTGGCACACGCCCAGAACAAAAGCTGTGAAACACACTAAAGGAACAAGCCACAGCCACTTAATATGAAGAGAACAAGGAGCACAAGGAGACAGAATATCCGGAACCAATGGACTTGACTTGGACCTTAACTCATAACTTGTCACAATTCTGTTGCACAATTGTCGCAGAATTTCTAACAAGTATTTTTGAACAACAACAACAACAAAGAAATCACAAAGAAATGGAACATTTGGAACCAATTGATATCTTAAACTTGGAACATAAATTGTGTCTCAATTCTGTTCAAATCAAATCAAAGTTTATTGGTCGTGTACACAGAATTGTACACAGATTTGCAAATGTTATTGCAGGTTGCTGTGAAATGCGTATGTTTTCTAGCTCCAACAGTGCAGTAATATCTAGCATTACAATTACAATACACACAGAATCCAAAAAGTGAAATGAAATAACTGTTTAAATATCAGAATGAGTCTACCCCCCCCCCCCAAATAAGTAAAGTATATATATACGCGCACACTCAGTATACAGAACATTAAGAACACTTGTCCTTTCCATGAGACTGACCAGCTGAATCCAGGTGAAAGTTATGATCCCTTATTGATGTCGAATTACCGAGTGACCTCATGGGTGGAACGGTATTCATATGTTTCATCATTTCATAATTAATAAACAGAATTGTTTTTAAAGCCACCGAAAATCTGGTGTTTCTATGTCAAGCGGTTTAGTTATATTTCAGTCTTCTTTGATGTATATAGAGTGTAATATTGGAATGCAAACTAAATATGTAATACATTTCAAACTCCACATCTGACATGGTACAGGAGTCTTCTTTTTTTAAGCCCAGAACCATGTGTTTGAGGTGGATACTTCTGTTTCAAAGTAGATTTGACTAAAAAACACTCTGTGTGACCCTGACTTAAGCCAACTGCAGTATAAAAGAAGGATTTTTAAGCCTTTAAACAATTGCGACAGGGTTGGTGTATGTGTACCATTCAGAGTGTGGATGGGCAAGACTAAACATGGAAGTGCCATTGAACGGGGTATGGTAGTAGGTGCCAGGTGCACCAGTTTGAATGGGGTGTTGCAACTCAATATTAGGAAAGTGTTCCTAATGTTTGGTATACTAACTGCATTATTTAAGCAATAAGGTCTGAGGGGGAGTGGCATATGGCCAATGTACCATGGCTAAGGGCTGTTTTTAAGCACGACGCAATGCGGAGTGCCTGGACACAGCCCTTAGCCGTGGTATATTGGCCATATATCTCAAACTCCTGAGGTGTCTTATTGCTATAGAGCAGTAAAAATACATGTTTTGTCATAATCGTGGTATACGGTCTGATTGACCACGGCTGTGAGCCGAACAGAATTCAAGGCCATACCAGGCGGTGATGCAGCAGGTCAGCATGCTCTCGATGGTGCAGCTGCATAATTTTTTGAGGATCTTGGGACCCATGCCAAATCTTTTCAGTCTCCTGAGGGGGAAAAGGTGTTGTCGCTTCCTCTTTCACAACTGTCTTGGTGTGCTTGGATCATGATAGTACGTTGGTGATGTGGACACCAAGGAACTTGAAACTCTCGACCCGCTCCACTACAGCCCGGTCGATGTTAATGGGGGCCTGTTCGGCCGGCCTTTTCCTGTCGTCCACGATCAGCTCCTTTGTCTTGCTCACATTGAGGGTGAGGTTGTTGTCCTGGCACCACACTGCCATGTCTCTGACCTCCTCCCTATAGACTGTCTCATCATTGTCGGTAATCAGGCCAACCATTGTTGTGTCGTCAGCAAACCTATTGGTGGTGTTGGAGTCATGTTTGGCCATGCAGACGTTGGTGAACAGGGAGTACAGGAGGGGACTGAGCATGCACCTCTGAGTGGCCCCAGTGTTGAGGATCAGTGTGGCAGACATGTTGTTGCTTACATTTACCACCTGTGGGCTGCCCGTCAGGAAGTCCAGGATCCAGTTGCAGAGGGAGGTGTTTAGTCTAGAGGTCGACCGATTAATCAGTGCCGATTTCAAGTTTTCATAACAATCAGAAACCGATATTTTTGGACAGCGATTCGGCTGTTTAAAAAAAAAAAATGTACACCTTTATTTAACTAGGCAAGTCAGTTAAAACACATTCTTATTTTCAATGACGGCCTAGGAAAGGTGGGTTAACTGCCTTGTTCAGGGGCAGAATGACAGATTTTTACCTTGTCAGCTTGGGGATTCAATCTTGCAACCTTTAACTAGTCCAACGCTCTAACCACCTGCCTCTCATTGCACTCCATGAGGAGCCTGCCTGTTACGTGAATGCAGTAGAAGCCAAGGCAAGTTGCTAGCTAGCATTAAACTTATCTTATAAAAAACAATCAATCAATCATAATCACTAGTTAACTACACATGGTTGATGATATTACTAGTTTATCTAGCATGTCCCGCGTTGCATATAATCTATGCGGTGAGTATTTTTGCTCCAATGTGTACCTAACCATAAACATCAATGCCTTTCTTAAAATCAATATACAGAAGTATATATTTTTAAACCTGCAAATTTAGCTAAATGAAATCTAGGTTAGCAGGCAATATTAACCAGGTGAAATTGTGTCACTTCTCTTGTGTTCATTGCACGCAGAGTCAGTGTAACTTGCCAGAATTTTACGTAATTATGACATAACATTGAAGGTTGTGCAATGTAACAGCAATATTTAGACTTAGGGATGCCACCGGTTAGATAAAATACAAAACGGTCCCGTATTTCACTGAAAGAATAAATGTCTTGTTTGCGAGATGATAGTTTCTGGACTTGACCATATTAATGACCTAAGCCTCATATTTCTGTGTGTTATTATGTTATAACTATGTCTATGATTTGATAGAGCAGTCTGACTGAGCAGTGGTAGGCAGCAGCAGGCTCGTAAGCATTCATTCAAACAGCACTTTTGTGCGTTTTGCCAGCAGCTCTTCGTTGTGCGTCAAGCATTGCGCTGTTTATGACTTCAACATGAAGACTCATGTTAAAAGGAACCACCAGCTTTCATATGTTCTCATGTTCTGAGCAAGGAACTTAAACGTTAGCTTTCTTACATAGCACATATTGCACTTTTACTTTCTTCTCCAACACGTTGTTTTTGCATTATTTAAACCAAATTGAACATGTTTCATTATTTATTGGAGACTAAATTGATTTTGTTGATGTATTATATTAAGTTAAAATAAGTGTTCATCCAGTATTGTTGTAATTGTCATTATTACAAATAAAAAATACAAAAAATTCAGATTAATCAGTATCTGCTTTTTTTTTGGTCCTCCAGTAATCGGTATTGGCATTGAAATCATAATTGGTGGACCTCAAGTTTAGTCCCAGGATCCTTAGCTTAGTGATGAGTTTTGTGGGCACTATAGTGTTGACCGCTGAGCTGTTGTCAATGAACAGCATTCTCACATAGGTGTTTCTTTTGATTGAGATTGTGTCATCTGTTAATCTGTTGGGGTATTATGTGAATTGTAGTGGGTCTAGGGTATCCGGGATGATGCTTTTGATGTGAGCCATGACCAGCCATTCAAAGCACTTCATGGCTCCTGACGTGAGTGCTACAGGGTGGTAATCATTTAGGCAGGGTACCTTCGCTTCCTTGGGCACAGGGACTATGGTGGTCTTCCTGAAACATTGAGGTATTACAGACTCGGTCAGGGAGAGGTTGAAAAGTGTCAGTGAAGACACGTGCCAGTTCGTCCGTGCTTTGACATCCTGGTAATCCGGCTTTGTGAATGTTGACCTGAAACAGGCAGGATCAGGATAATATAACATCTATTCAGAGGACAGCAGAATGATGTTAATAATTATATATATAAGAAGATCACATCTCAGGGCTAGGTAGACTGTTGTTTTGGCTATGTTCATGCTAATACTGTATATTACAGGCTCAGTGCAGTCAACATTGTGATTTTCCTGTATTTTATATATAGTTCCACACTAGGAAGTTGGAGTGTGAGTCCATGTGTAACTGTGTTGTTGTTTGTGACGCACTGCTTTGCTTTATTCTTGGCCAGGTCTCAGTTGTAAATTAGAACTTGTTGTCAACTAGCCTACCTGGTTAAATAAAGGTGAAATAAAATAAAAAATAAGGTTTGGACTTTTCATCAACTCCTGGCTGAACGTCACAGCCACTGAAGAAGCACATGCCTGCAATCGTTACATCGTCGCGACAGGAGAGAGTGCTTTCATCACGGTAGCACAGTCAGAGATCCATTCATAGCCATTCATCTAAAACAATTCACAGATTGTAAACAACAAACACTTTGTCTTACGTTTGTCACGGACTAGATTAATACGAGACGAAAGGAGAAATTCTAACGAGTTCAGGATGCCGAGCTTAGAGCTCTGTGAGACGTTTACTGTGATAGGGGGCAGACGTTTTAATCAAGAGAGAAAATATGCACATGTTCTCTAACACTAAACATATGAATATGTATTTTACAGTTATAAGGAAGGTGAAGTCTGATAGACAGTCATATTATAATTTGATAATACTATATTTAGATTACTACTAATTAATAATATATTTAATTGACTATATTAGTGTACAAGTCATTTCAAACCATATTCATGCAGTTTAGTTGAATATGAAATGCATCATATGAAATATTTATCATATGTGTGTCATTAAAAGTGACTATATCTCAGCAAATGTATAACTATTTCCACCAGAAAGGTGAGATTTGAACCTTTCTTGGAGTGTGCAGCATGACTAGTTATTGTTTATGACGCTCTTATAATAAATAATTACTTTTGGGGATTAAGTGGATTACATTTTCAATTACATGTAGTTACATTTAACTGGTTAATAAGTTAGTTGGTCAAATAAGACAGAGATGTTGTCATGCATGTGACTGCATATGACACAGCAGATTAGCATGATTTATGTGACTAAAATAACATCAAAAGTTTTTCCGCTGAATTTTTGAGATCATAGGAAACAAAGATTTTAGGAAACAAAGATCTTAGGAAACAAAGATTTTAGGAAACAAAGATCATAGGAAACAAAGATCTTAGGAAACAAAGATCATAGGAAACAAAGATCATAGGAAACAAAGATCATAGGAAACAAAGATCATAGAAAACAAAGATCATAGAAACAAAGATCATAGGAAACAAAGATCATAGGAAACAAAGATCATAGGAAACAAAGATCATAGGAAACAAAGATCATAGGAAACAAAGATCATAGGAAACAAAGATCTTAGGAAACAAAGATCATAGGAAACAAAGATCATAGGAAACAAAGGAAACAAAGATCATAGGAAACAAAGATCATAGGAAACAAAGATCATAGGAAACAAAGATAGGAAACAAAGATCATAGAAAACAAAGATCATAAGAAACAAAGATCATAGAAAACAAAGATCATAGGAAACAAAGATCATAGAAAACAAAGCAAGATGTGTTCACTTAATAAACTAGAGTGAACATCTCAGCTAGACTATAGAGAGGGGCAACAGAGTCAACGTAATGGATGATCCACCCATTGTTTATAACGTTAAGGTCAAGCCAAACCACAACCGCCTGCAGTCTAATGATCTAGTGGCATCATGGGTGAAATGTTATTCATATTTTTCACAATTTCATAATTAGTAAACATTATTTACACTAAAACAACTCCGAAAACCAAGTGTATATACAGTACCAGTCAAAAATGTGGACACACCAACTCATTAAAGGGTTTTTCTTTATTTGTACTATTTTCTACATTGTAGAATAGTAGTGAAGACATCAAAACTATGAAATAACACATATGGATTCATGTAGTAACCAAAAAAGTGTTAAATCAAAATTTTATTCTTGAGATTCTTCAATGTAGCCACCCTTTACCTTGATGACAACTTTGCACACACTTGGCATTCTCTCAACCAGCTTCACCTGGAATTATTTTCCATTAGTCTTGAAGAAGTTTCCACATATGCTGAGCACTTGTTGGCTGCTTTTCCTTCACTCTGTGGTCCAACTCATCCCAAACCCTCACAATTGGGTTGAGGTCACTGACCCCCAACAGCACTCCATCACTCTCCTTCTTGGTCAAATAGCCATCACACAGCCCAGAGGTGTGTTGGGTCATTGTCCCGTTGAAAAACAAATGCTAGTCCCACTAAGCGCAAACCAGATGGGATGGTGTATTGCTGCAGAATGCTGTGGTAGCCATGCGGATTAAGTGTTCCCTGAATTCTAAATGCATCTTAGACTGTGTCACCAGTAAAGCACCCCTACACCATCACACCTCCTCCTCAATGCTTCAATTACCAGTAATTTTTATATCTCTAAGTTCACATTTTGAGCTGCATGAAAACCATTTTTGTTTTGTTTCAAACCATTTAGAAATGTTTATCACAATCTCACACATTTTATTTATAAAAATGACCCTTCTGGTCCATGCACTGGTCGTCTGGTCGCCTCTCTCTCTCTCTCTCTTGTACATGTTTCCCATGCCAATAAAGCCCTTGAATTGAATTGAATTGAGAGAGAGTTGAGATGTGGCCTTCTAAGGGATTAGTTACTGTGAGAGTTGAAACTGACAAACAGAGGTGGAATGAGTGTTGTTTTCACCCTACAACACAACTCATTTCAGATCCAAACTCAATGAAATGTAAACTAAAGTATATTTGCAGCTCCTTCAGCGTTTATCGACCACTACAGAATATTTATGTTTTCACTTTTCTTTAGTGTCACGTTCGGGCAACACAAGGTTATTTTTTCTCATACCTTGTTGTGAAACTTAGGACTCCATATTAAGTAGAAACAATCAACACAAATACTGTGAACTTACATGAACAATTCCACACATATTTCTCAACACCTTTTTAGGCCTGTGGGCCATGCAGTAATCTCAGTCAGTAGGTGACTCCACCTATTACATAAAGGCAGGGGTGTTATTGGGATGTACCTTTGGGAAAATAGAAATAACAGGATAATTACATACGACTTTCCACCAGCTTTAGTAGATGTATTATTAACTGGGATGAATAAAAACAGCTTTAGGGTTCTTGGTGTGACGTCATGACATCAGAATATATGAGTGTCTCGACCTGCTACTGGAAAGATGGAGTCACGTAGGTCAGGTAGTGTACAGGTAGGTCAGGTAGTGTACAGGTAGGTCAGGTAGTGTACAGGTCAGGTAGTGTACAGGTAGGTCAGGTAGTGTACAGGTAGGTCAGGTAGTGTACAGGTAGGTCAGGTAGTGTACAGGTCAGGTAGTGTACAGGTAGGTCAGGTAGTGTACAGGTAGGTCAGGTAGTGTACAGGTCAGGTAGTGTACAGATAGGTCAGGTAGTGTACAGGTAGGTCAGGTAGTGTACAGGTAGGTCAGGTAGTGTACAGGTAGGTCAGGTAGTGTACAGGTAGGTCAGGTAGTGTACAGGTAGGTCAGGTAGTGTACAGGTAGGTCAGGTAGTGTACAGGTAGGTCAGGTAGTGTACAGGTAGGTCAGGTAGTGTACAGGTCAGGTAGTGTACAGGTAGGTCAGGTAGTGTACAGGTAGGTCAGGTAGTGTACAGGTAGGTCAGGTAGTGTACAGGTAGGTCAGGTAGTGTACAGGTAGGTCAGGTAGTGTACAGGTCAGGTAGTGTACAGGTAGGTCAGGTAGTGTACAGGTCAGGTAGTGTACAGGTAGGTCAGGTAGTGTACAGGTAGGTCAGGTAGTGTACAGGTAGGTCAGGTAGTGTACAGGTAGGTCAGGTAGTGTACAGGTCAGGTAGTGTACAGGTAGGTCAGGTAGTGTACAGGTAGGTCAGGTAGTGTACAGGTCAGGTAGTGTACAGGTAGGTCAGGTAGTGTACAGGTAGGTCAGGTAGTGTACAGGTAGGTCAGGTAGTGTACAGGTCAGGTAGTGTACAGGTAGGTCAGGTAGTGTACAGGTAGGTCAGGTAGTGTACAGGTAGGTCAGGTAGTGTACAGGTCAGGTAGTGTACAGGTAGGTCAGGTAGTGTACAGGTCAGGTAGTGTACAGGTAGGTCAGGTAGTGTACAGGTCAGGTAGTGTACAGGTAGGTCAGGTAGTGTACAGGTCAGGTAGTGTACAGGTAGGTCAGGTAGTGTACAGGTAGGTCAGGTAGTGTACAGGTAGGTCAGGTAGTGTACAGGTAGGTCAGGTAGTGTACAGGTAGGTCAGGTAGTGTACAGGTAGGTCAGGTAGTGTACAGGTCAGGTAGTGTACAGGTAGGTCAGGTAGTGTACAGGTCAGGTAGTGTACAGGTCAGGTAGTGTACAGGTAGGTCAGGTAGTGTACAGGTAGGTCAGGTAGTGTACAGGTCAGGTAGTGTACAGGTCAGGTAGTGTACAGGTCAGGTAGTGTACAGGTCAGGTAGTGTACAGGTAGGTCAGGTAGTGTACAGGTAGGTCAGGTAGTGTACAGGTAGGTCAGGTAGTGTACAGGTCAGGTAGTGTACAGGTCAGGTAGTGTACAGGTCAGGTAGTGTACAGGTCAGGTAGTGTACAGGTAGGTCAGGTAGTGTACAGGTCAGGTAGTGTACAGGTCAGGTAGTGTACAGGTAGGTCAGGTAGTGTACAGGTAGGTCAGGTAGTGTACAGGTAGGTCAGGTAGTGTACAGGTCAGGTAGTGTACAGGTCAGGTAGTGTACAGGTAGGTCAGGTAGTGTACAGGTAGGTCAGGTAGTGTACAGGTAGGTCAGGTAGTGTACAGGTCAGGTAGTGTACAGGTAGGTCAGGTAGTGTACAGGTAGGTCAGGTAGTGTACAGGTCAGGTAGTGTACAGGTCAGGTAGTGTACAGGTCAGGTAGTGTACAGGTAGGTCAGGTAGTGTACAGGTAGGAGGTCAGGTAGTGTACAGGTCAGGTAGTGTACAGGTAGGTCAGGTAGTGTACAGGTCAGGTAGTGTACAGGTCAGGTAGTGTACAGGTAGGTCAGGTAGTGTACAGGTAGGTCAGGTAGTGTACAGGTAGGTCAGGTAGTGTACAGGTAGGTCAGGTAGTGTACAGGTCAGGTAGTGTACAGGTAGGTCAGGTAGTGTACAGGTCAGGTAGTGTACAGGTCAGGTAGTGTACAGGTAGGTCAGGTAGTGTACAGGTAGGTCAGGTAGTGTACAGGTCAGGTAGTGTACAGGTCAGGTAGTGTACAGGTCAGGTAGTGTACAGGTAGGTCAGGTAGTGTACAGGTAGGTCAGGTAGTGTACAGGTAGGTCAGGTAGTGTACAGGTCAGGTAGTGTACAGGTCAGGTAGTGTACAGGTCAGGTAGTGTACAGGTAGGTCAGGTAGTGTACAGGTCAGGTAGTGTACAGGTCAGGTAGTGTACAGGTAGGTCAGGTAGTGTACAGGTAGGTCAGGTAGTGTACAGGTAGCTCAGGTAGTGTACAGGTAGCTCAGGTAGTGTACAGGTCAGGTAGTGTACAGGTCAGGTAGTGTACAGGTAGGTCAGGTAGTGTACAGGTAGGTCAGGTAGTGTACAGGTCAGGTAGTGTACAGGTAGGTCAGGTAGTGTACAGGTAGGTCAGGTAGTGTACAGGTCAGGTAGTGTACAGGTCAGGTAGTGTACAGGTCAGGTAGTGTACAGGTCAGGTAGTGTACAGGTAGGTCAGGTAGTGTACAGGTAGGTCAGGTAGTGTACAGGTCAGGTAGTGTACAGGTAGGTCAGGTAGTGTACAGGTCAGGTAGTGTACAGGTCAGGTAGTGTACAGGTAGGTCAGGTAGTGTACAGGTAGGTCAGGTAGTGTACAGGTCAGGTAGTGTACAGGTAGGTCAGGTAGTGTACAGGTCAGGTAGTGTACAGGTCAGGTAGTGTACAGGTAGGTCAGGTAGTGTACAGGTCAGGTAGTGTACAGGTAGTTCAGGTAGTGTACAGGTCAGGTAGTGTACAGGTCAGGTAGTGTACAGGTCAGGTAGTGTACAGGTAGGTCAGGTAGTGTACAGCTCAGGTAGTGTACAGGTAGGTCAGATAGTGTACAGGTAGGTCAGGTAGTGTACAGGTCAGGTAGTGTACAGGTAGGTCAGGTAGTGTACAGGTAGGTCAGGTAGTGTACAGGTAGGTCAGGTAGTGTACAGGTCAGGTAGTGTACAGGTAGGTCAGGTAGTGTACAGGTCAGGTAGTGTACAGGTAGGTCAGGTAGTGTACAGGTCAGGTAGTGTACAGGTAGGTCAGGTAGTGTACAGGTCAGGTAGTGTACAGGTAGGTCAGGTAGTGTACAGGTAGGTCAGGTAGTGTACAGGTAGGTCAGGTAGTGTACAGGTAGGTCAGGTAGTGTACAGGTAGGTCAGGTAGTGTACAGGTAGGTCAGGTAGTGTACAGGTCAGGTAGTGTACAGGTAGGTCAGGTAGTGTACAGGTAGGTCAGGTAGTGTACAGGTCAGGTAGTGTACAGGTCAGGTAGTGTACAGGTAGGTCAGGTAGTGTACAGGTAGGTCAGGTAGTGTACAGGTAGGTCAGGTAGTGTACAGGTCAGGTAGTGTACAGGTCAGGTAGTGTACAGGTCAGGTAGTGTACAGGTAGGTCAGGTAGTGTACAGGTAGGTCAGGTAGTGTACAGGTAGGTCAGGTAGTGTACAGGTAGGTCAGGTAGTGTACAGGTCAGGTAGTGTACAGGTCAGGTAGTGTACAGGTCAGGTAGTGTACAGGTAGGTCAGGTAGTGTACAGGTCAGGTAGTGTACAGGTCAGGTAGTGTACAGGTAGGTCAGGTAGTGTACAGGTAGGTCAGGTAGTGTACAGGTAGGTCAGGTAGTGTACAGGTCAGGTAGTGTACAGGTCAGGTAGTGTACAGGTCAGGTAGTGTACAGGTAGGTCAGGTAGTGTACAGGTAGGTCAGGTAGTGTACAGGTAGGTCAGGTAGTGTACAGGTAGGTCAGGTAGTGTACAGGTAGGTCAGGTAGTGTACAGGTCAGGTAGTGTACAGGTCAGGTAGTGTACAGGTCAGGTAGTGTACAGGTAGGTCAGGTAGTGTACAGGTAGGTCAGGTAGTGTACAGGTCAGGTAGTGTACAGGTAGGTCAGGTAGTGTACAGGTCAGGTAGTGTACAGGTCAGGTAGTGTACAGGTAGGTCAGGTAGTGTACAGGTAGGTCAGGTAGTGTACAGGTAGGTCAGGTAGTGTACAGGTAGGTCAGGTAGTGTACAGGTCAGGTAGTGTACAGGTAGGTCAGGTAGTGTACAGGTCAGGTAGTGTACAGGTCAGGTAGTGTACAGGTAGGTCAGGTAGTGTACAGGTAGGTCAGGTAGTGTACAGGTCAGGTAGTGTACAGGTCAGGTAGTGTACAGGTCAGGTAGTGTACAGGTCAGGTAGTGTACAGGTAGGTCAGGTAGTGTACAGGTAGGTCAGGTAGTGTACAGGTAGGTCAGGTAGTGTACAGGTAGGTCAGGTAGTGTACAGGTCAGGTAGTGTACAGGTCAGGTAGTGTACAGGTCAGGTAGTGTACAGGTAGGTCAGGTAGTGTACAGGTCAGGTAGTGTACAGGTCAGGTAGTGTACAGGTAGGTCAGGTAGTGTACAGGTAGGTCAGGTAGTGTACAGGTAGGTCAGGTAGTGTACAGGTAGGTCAGGTAGTGTACAGGTCAGGTAGTGTACAGGTAGGTCAGGTAGTGTACAGGTAGGTCAGGTAGTGTACAGGTAGGTCAGGTAGTGTACAGGTAGGTCAGGTAGTGTACAGGTCAGGTAGTGTACAGGTCAGGTAGTGTACAGGTCAGGTAGTGTACAGGTCAGGTAGTGTACAGGTAGGTCAGGTAGTGTACAGGTAGGTCAGGTAGTGTACAGGTCAGGTAGTGTACAGGTAGGTCAGGTAGTGTACAGGTCAGGTAGTGTACAGGTAGGTCAGGTAGTGTACAGGTCAGGTAGTGTACAGGCAGGTCAGGTAGTGTACAGGTCAGATAGGCATGGCAGGTTGCCTAATGGTTAGAGCTTTGGGCCAGTATCCGAAAGGTTGCTGGATCGAATACCCGAGCTGACAAGGTAAAAAGCCTTCGTTCTGCCCCTGTACAAGGCAGGTAACACACTGTTCCCCAGTAGACTGTCATTGTAAATAAAGTTTTGTTCTTCAGCTGACTTGCCTAGTTAAATAAAGCTAAAATATAGTGTTAACGTAGGTCAGGTACTTTCTCACTGGACTGTGGGATATTCTGCAACTGGCTGTTTAGTTGGCAAGTTGTAGGCCTGCGAGTCCACTGACTGTAATTCTACTGATCTGCTGCCAATGGACGGAGGCTTTGTTGTTTTTTTGTCCAGCAGGAAGGGAGGGAACGCAGGGAGCTGAAGAGAGGGGTTAGAGCACCACTAGTGGTAGACTAGGAGTACCACAACACCTTTTCCCCCCAAAAAACTTTAAAAAGTGGCCACACTTTATACTGTCACCAGGTCACTATAGAGTGCAGTCAACACACAACGTTTTCCTTAGTAAATGTTCCTGTCAATTAAATCAAACTCTATTTTTTTTAGAATCACTGTATCTGCTCTTAGACTTCATAGATAAACACCCATCTTTAGGTATTTCACAGAACCAAAGTATTCACACAAGATCAATTCAACAAGCCTGGCCTTTTACATGTGAGATGTGAGATGATTATGTAACTTGAATCAAATCAGGCCACAAAGCAATGTACCATTTTTTGATCAGGGGAAAAAAGAAAACGAGTCAGTGTTCTTTCTAACAGGAAACTCTATCTGACACCCAGCCCTTCCACTTCCTGTTATAGGGTTTGTGATTTTATAGACGGTTCTACACATCTGCGTCCCAAATGGCACGCTTTCCCTATATAGTGCACTAACTTTGACCAGGACTCATAGGACTCTGGTCAAAAGTAGAGCACTATATAGGACACAGGGAATAGCCATTTGGTAGGACACACGTGATATCAGCCCACCTGTTGACACAATTGACTTAGAACGACTGAATGGAGCTCACATTCAATACAGTAAAACCCTCCCAAGTTAACAGTACAGTCTATAATGAATGAAAGGAATCCAATAGATATCGCTAATTCCCACACATTGAAACAAAGCAGTTTGAGTGACACTGCATCTCAGTCACTAGGGGCGTCACTACAGACACCCTGGTTCCAATCCAATGTGTATCACAACCTGACGTGACTGGGAGTCTCATAGGGCGGCGCACAATTGGCCCAGCGTCGTCCGGGTTTGACCGGTGTAGGCCGCCATTGAAAATAAGAATTTGTTCTTAACTGACTTGCCCTGTTAAATAAAATAAAAAATGTATATGAAAAAAATATACAACGTAATAACTTGGAAGTCAGGATAACCTGATTATCCTGGTCAGACCCCACAGCTCTTTAGTCTATATTAACCTGATTATCCTGGTCAGACCCCACAGCTCTTTAGTCTTTTTTAACCTGATTATCCTGGTCTGACCCCACAGCTATTTAGTCTACAGTAACCTGGTCAGACCCCACAGCTCTTTAGTCTATAGTAACCTGATTATCCTGGTCAGACCCCACAGCCCTTTAGTCTACAGTCACCTGATTATCCTGGTCAGATCCCATAGATCTTTAGTCTATAGTGACATGATTATCCTGGTCAGACCCCACAGATCTTTAGTCTACAGTAACCTGATTATCCTGGTCTGACCCCACAGCTCGTTAGTCTATAGTAACCTGATTATCCTGGTCAGCCCCCACAGCTCTTTAGTCTACAGTAACCTGGTCTGACCTTACATCTCTTTAGTCTATAGTAACCTGATTATCCTGGTCAGACCCCACAGCTATTTAGTCTTTTTTAACCTGATTATCCTGGTCAGACCCCACAGCTCTTTAGTCTACAGTAACCTGATTATCCTGGTCAGACCCCACAGATCTTTAGTCTACAGTAACCTGATTATCCTGGTCTGACCACACAGCTCTTTAGTCTACAATAACCTGGTCTGACCCCACAGCTCTTTTGTCTACAGTAACCTGGTCTGACCCCACAGCTCTTTAGTCTGTAGTAACCTGATTATCCTGGTCTGACCCCACAGCTCTTTAGTCTATAGTAACCTGATTATCCTGGTCAGACCCCACAGCTCTTTAGTCTACAGTAACCTGGTCTGACCCCACAGCTCTTTAGTCTACAGTAACCTGGTCTGACCCCACAGCTCTTTAGTCTGTAGTAACCTGATTATCCTGGTCAGACCACACAGCTCTTTAGTCTATAGTAACCTGATTATCCTGTTCAGACCCCACAGCTATTTAGTCTACAGTAACCTGGTCAGACCCCACAGCTTTTTATTCTATAGTAACCTGATTATCCTGATCAGACCCCACAGCTCTTTAGTCTACAGTAAGCTTTTTATCCTGGTCAGCCCCCACAGCTCTTTAGTCTACAGTAACCTGGTCTGACCCCACAGCTCTTTAGTCTATAGTAACCTGATTATCCTGGTCAGACCCCACAGCTCTTTAGTCTTTTTTAACCTGATTATCCTGGTCTGACCCTACAGATCGTTAGTCTATAGTAACCTGATTATCCTGGTCTGACCCCACAGCTATTTAGTCTAGAGTAACCTGGTCAGACCCCACATCTCTTTAGTCTATAGTAACCTGATTATCCTGGTCAGACCCCACAGCTCTTTAGTCTACAGTAACCTGATTATCCTGGTCAGACTCCACATATCTTTAGTCTATAGTAACCTGATTATCCTGGTCAGACCAAACAGATCTTTAGTCTACAGTAACCTGATTATCCTGGTCTGACCCCACAGCTCTTTAGTCTACAGTAACCTGGTCTGACCCCACAGCTCTTTAGTCTACAGTAACCTGGTCTGACCCCACAACTCTTTAGTCTATAGTAACCTGATTATCATGGTCTTACCCACAGCTCTTTAGTCTTCAGTAACCTGGTCTGACCCCACAGCTCTTTAGTCTATAGTAACCTGATTATCCTGGTCAGACCCCACAGCTCTTTAGTCTACAGTAACCTGATTATCCTGGTCAGACACCACAGCTCTTTAGTCTATAGTAACCTGATTATCCTTGTCAGACCCCACAACACTTTAGTCTATAGTAACCTGATTATCCTGGTCAGACCCCACAGCTATTTAGTCTACAGTAACCTGGTCAGACCCCACAGCTTTTTAGTCTATAGTAACCTGATTATCCTGGTCAGACCCCACTGCTCTTTAGTCTACAGTAACCTGGTCAGACCCCACAGCTTTTTAGTCTATAGTAACCTGATTATCCTGATCAGCCCCCACAGCTCTTTAGTCTACAGTAACCTGGTCTGACCCCACATCTCTTTAGTCTATAGTAACCTGATTATCCTGGTCAGACCCCACAGCTATTTAGTCTTTTTTAACCTGATTATCCTGGTCAGACCCCACAGCTCTTTAGTCTACAGTAACCTGATTATCCTGGTCAAACCCCACAGATCTTTAGTCTACAGTAACCTGATTATCCTGGTCTGACCACACAGCTCTTTAGTCTACAATAACCTGGTCTGACCCCACAGCTCTTTTGTCTACAGTAACCTGGTCTGACCCCACAGCTCTTTAGTCTGTAGTAACCTGATTATCCTGGTCTGACCACACAGCTCTTTAGTCTATAGTAACCTGATTATCCTGGTCAGACCCCACAGCTCTTTAGTCTACAGTAACCTGGTCTGACCCCACAGCTCTTTAGTCTACAGTAACCTGGTCTGACCCCACAGCTCTTTAGTCTGTAGTAACCTGATTATCCTGGTCAGACCACACATCTCTTTAGTCTATAGTAACCTGATTATCCTGTTCAGACCCCACAGCTATTTAGTCTACAGTAACCTGGTCAGACCCCACAGCTTTTTATTCTATAGTAACCTGATTATCCTGATCAGACCCCACAGCTCTTTAGTCTACAGTACGCTTTTTATCCTGGTCAGCCCCCACAGCTCTTTAGTCTACAGTAACCTGGTCTGACCCCACAGCTCTTTAGTCTATAGTAACCTGATTATCCTGGTCAGACCCCACAGCTCTTTAGTCTTTTTTAACCTGATTATCCTGGTCTGACCCTACAGATCTTTAGTCTATAGTAACCTGATTATCCTGGTCTGACCCCACAGCTATTTAGTCTAGAGTAACCTGGTCAGACCCCACATCTCTTTAGTCTATAGTAACCTGATTATCCTTGTCAGACCCCACAGCTCTTTAGTCTATAGTAACCTGATTATCCTGGTCAGACCCCACAGCTCTTTAGTCTACAGTAACCTGATTATCCTGGTCAGACTCCACATATCTTTAGTCTATAGTAACCTGATTATCCTGGTCAGACCAAACAGATCTTTAGTCTACAGTAACCTGATTATCCTGGTCTGACCACACAGCTCTTTAGGCTATAGTAACCTGATTATCATGGTCTGACCCCACAGCTCTTTAGTCTACAGTAACCTGGTCTGACCCCACAGCTCTTTAGTCTACAGTAACCTGGTCTGACCCCACAACTCTTTAGTCTATAGTAACCTGATTATCATGGTCTTACCCCACAGCTCTTTAGTCTTCAGTAACCTGGTCTGACCCCAAAGCTCTTTAGTCTATAGTAACCTGATTATCCTGGTCAGACCCCACAGCTCTTTAGTCTACAGTAACCTGATTATCCTGGTCAGACACCACAGCTCTTTAGTCTATAGTAACCTGATTATCCTTGTCAGACCCCACAACTCTTTAGTCTATAGTAACCTGATTATCCTGGTCAGACCCCACAGCTATTTAGTCTACAGTAACCTGGTCAGACCCCACAGCTTTTTAGTCTATAGTAACCTGATTATCCTGGTCAGACCCCACTGCTCTTTAGTCTACAGTAACCTGGTCAGACCCCACAGCGTTTTAGTCTATAGTAACCTGATTATCCTGATCAGCCCCCACAGCTCTTTAGTCTACAGTAACCTGGTCTGACCCCACAGCTCTTTAGTCTACAGTAACCTTTTTATCCTGGTCAGCCCCCACAGCTCTTTAGTCTACAGTAACCTGGTCTGACCCCACAGCTCTTTAGTCTTTAGTAACCTGATTAACCTGGTCAGACCCCACAGCACTTTAGTCTTTTTTAAACCTGATTATCCTGGTCTGACCCCACAGATCTTTAGTCTATAGTTACCTGATTATCCTGGTCTGACCCCACAGCTATTTAGTCTACAGTAACCTGGTCAGACCCCACAGCTCTTTAGTCTTTTTTAAACCTGATTATCCTGGTCAGACCCCACAGCTCTTTAGTCTATAGTAACCTGATTATCCTGGTCTGACCCCACAGCTATTTAGTCTACAGTAACCTGATTATCCTGGTCAGACCCCACAGCTATTTAGTCTACAGTAACCTGGTCAGACCCCACAGCTTTTTAGTCTATAGTAACCTGATTATCCTGATCAGACCCCACAGATCTTTAGTCTATAGTAACCTGATTATCCTGGTCTGACCCCGCAGCTTTTTAGTCTACAGTAACCTGGTCTGACCCCATATCTCTTTAGTCTATAGTAACCTGATTATCCTGGTCAGACCCCGCAGCTCTTTAGTCTACAGTAACCTGATTATCCTGGTCGACCCCACAGATCTTTAGTCTATAGTAACCTGATTATCACGGGCAGACCCCACAGCTCTTTAGTCTATAGTAACCTGATTATCCTGGTCTGACCCCACAGCTATTTAGTCTATAGTAACCTGATTATCCTGGTCAAACCTCACAGCTCTTTAGTCTTTTTTTAACATGATTATCCTGGTCTGACCCCACAGATCTTTAGTCTATAGTAACCTGATTATCCTGATCAGACCCCACAGCTCTTTAGTCTACAGTAACCTGGTCTGACCCCATAGCTCTTTAGTCTAGAATAACCTGTTCTGACCCCACAGCTCTTTAGTCTAGAGTAACCTGGTCTGACCCCTCAGCTCTTTAGTATATTGTAACCTGATTATCCTGGTCAGACCCCACAGCTATTTAGTCTACAGGGTAAAACAACATTAACATGCCAGTCTGCTCCTGGTTGGTATGTACCCAGCCAGGACCCCTGGAGCATTAACAGGTTCACACAGCGCTATAATCCTCCTGACTGGATTACAGACTCCATACTGAGAGAGGAGAACAGGAGTGGTGGAGAGGGCAGAGGGGTGGAGGGGGATGGGGGGTGGGAGAGGACAGAGGGGTGGAGGGGGATGGGGGGGGTGGGAGAGGACAGAGGGGTGGAGGGGGATGGGGGGGTGGGAGAGGACAGAGGGTTGGAGGGGGATGGGGGTGGGAGAGGACAGAGGGGTGGAGGGGGATGGGGGTGGGAGAGGACAGAGGGGTGGAGGGGGATGGGGGGGTGGGAGAGGACAGAGGGGTGGAGGGGGATGGGGGGTGGGAGAGGACAGAGGGGTGGAGGGGGATGGGGGGTGGGAGAGGACAGAGGGGTGGAGGGGGATGGGGGTGGGAGAGGACAGAGGGGTGGAGGGGGATGGGGGGTGGGAGAGGACAGAGGGGTGGAGGGGGATGGGGGGTGGGAGAGGACAGAGGGGTGGGGGGATGGGGGGTGGGAGAGGACAGAGGGTTGGAGAAGGAAGGGGCAGAGGGGTGTGGTGGAGAGGGAAGGGGTGGTGGAGAGGGCAGAGGGTTGGAGAAGGAAGGGGCAGAGGGGTGTGGTGGAGAGGGAAGGGGTGGTGGAGAGGGCAGAGGGTTGGAGAAGGAAGGGGCAGAGGGGTGTGGTGGAGAGGGAAGGGGTGGTGGAGAGGGCAGAGGGTGATGGGGGGTGGGAGAGGACAGAGGGTTGGAGAAGGAAGGGGCAGAGGGGTGTGGTGGAGAGGGAAGGGGTGGTGGAGAGGGCAGAGGGTGATGGGGGGTGGGAGAGGACAGAGGGTTGGAGAAGGAAGGGGCAGAGGGGTGTGGTGGAGAGGGAAGGGGTGGTGGAGAGGGCAGAAGGGTGGAGAGGGAAGGGGTGGTGGAGAGGGAAGGGGTGGTGGAGAAGGAAGGGGTGGTGGAGAGGGCAGAGGGGTGTGTTGGAGAGGGCAGAGGGGTGGAGAGGGAAGGGGTGGTGGAGAGGGCAGGGGTGGTGGAGGGGGTGGAGAGGGCTGAGGGGTGAGGTGGAGAGGGAAGGGGTGGTGGAGGGGGTGGAGAGGGCTGAGGGGTGAGGTGGAGAGGGAAGGGGTGGTGGAGAGGGGTGGAGAGGGCTGAGGGATGGGGTGGAGAGGGAAGGGGTGGTGGAGGGGGTGGAGAGGGCTGAGGGGTGAGGTGGAGAGGGAAGGGGTGGTGGAGAGGGGTGGAGAGGGCTGAGGGATGGGGTGGAGAGGGCTGAGGGACGGGGTGGAGAGGGCTGAGGGATGGGGTGGAGAGGGCTGAGGGGTGGGGTAGAGAGGGCTGATGGACGGGGTGGAGAGGGCTTAGGGATGGGGTGGAGAGGGCTGAGGGATGGAGTGAAGAGGGCTGAGGGATTGGGTGGAAAGGGCTGAGGGACGGTGGAGAGGGCTGAGGGACGAGGTAGAGAAGGCTGAGGGACGGTGGAGAGGGCTGAGGGGTGGGGTGGAGAGGGAAGGGGTGGTGGAGAGGGGTGGGGGACGGGATGAGAGGGCTGAGGGACGGTGGAGTGGGCTGAGGGATGGTGGAGAGGGCTGAGGGACGGGATGAGAGGGCTGAGGGACGGTGGAGAGGGCTGAGGGACGGTGGAGAGGGCTGAGGGACGGTGGAGAGGGCTGAGGGATGGTGGAGAGGGCTGAGGGACGGTGGAGAGGGCTGAGGGATGGTGGAGAGGGCTGAGGGAGGGTGGGTTCAGAGTCACAAAGGTTGTTATGTTCCAATTTGATGCCATGACGTCATGTCAGGTGTGTGTTCCAAAGTTCTTGTTGTCAGTTGGATTGGATAACTGGGGGAATGGTGGCCGTGAAAACTCCCCACGGTGAGACTTTCAGTAGGGAGGCAGGAAGGCAGCGACACACATTGGAGAAGTGAAATTGGTGACTGATTCCCAGACCAAGCTACTCTCCTCCTCTCTCCAAATGAATGCACTGAGGGAGTGTGTGGATCTCAGACTGGTCGGTCTGTGTCTGTGTGTGTGTCCCAGGCTAGTTCATCATGACAGCTCCTGCTCTGTGGTGTCCCAGGCTAGTTCATCATGACAGCTCCTGCTCTGTGGTGTCCCAGGCTAGTTCATCATGACAGCTCCTGCTCTGTGGTGTCCCAGGCTAGTTCATCATGACAGCTCCTGCTCTGTGGTGTCCCAGGGTAGTTCATCCAGGCTGTGGTGTAGTTCATCATGACAGCTCCTGCTCTGTGGTGTCCCAGGCTAGTTCATCATGACAGCTCCTGCTCCGTGGTGTCCCAGGCTAGTTCATCATGACAGCTCCTGCTCTGTGGTGTCCCAGGCTAGTTCATCATGACAGCTCCTGCTCCGTGGTGTCCCAGGCTAGTTCATCATGACAGCTCCTGCTCTGTGGTGTCCCAGGCTAGTTCATCATGACAGCTCCTGCTCTGTGGTGTCCCAGGCTAGTTCATCATGACATGGTGTCCCAGGCTAGTTCATCATGACAGCTCCTGCTCTGTGGTGTCCCAGGCTAGTTCATCATGACAGCTTCTGCTCTGTGGTGTCCCAGGGAAGCCCTAATGATTACATGGGTCTAAATGCTGCTTCTGTGTGTGTGTGGTGTTTATGTTTGTGTGTGTGTGTGTGTGTGTGTGTGTGTGTGTGTGTGTGTGTGTGTGTGTGTGTGTGTGTGTGTGTGTGTGTGTGTGTGTGTGTGTGTGTGTGTGTGTGTGTGTGTGTGTGTGTGTGTGTGTGTGTGTGTGTGTGTGTGTGTCTGTGTGCCGTGACCACAGGCAAGGAATTCATTGTTAATGTGTTTGTTCACCTGTCTGGGTTAGTTGTTCTGTACTATATGTACCTATAATTGGCGGTGGCACCCTATCATTACAGAGACAGTTATGAAACATTCACTTTTTCTAATGTTGACTTTTAATTACCATGATACACACACCTGTAAATACTCACTCCAACCTTCACACACCTGAGAAATTAAAAGGCAAACCAAGAAGGCTACACACACAAAAATAAACACCACACCACACACACATACACAAACATAAACACCGCACCACACACACACACACACACACACACACACACACACACACACACACACACACACACACACACACACACACACACACACACACACACACACACACACACACACACACACACACACACACACACACACACATACACATACACATACACATACACATACACATACACATACACATACACATACTCATACACATACACATACACGCGCGCCCACGCACGCACGCACACACACACACACATACACATACACATACACATACACATACACATACACATACACATACACATACACATACACATACACATACACATACAAATACACATACACATACACATACACATACACATACACATACACATACACATACACATACACATACACATACACATACACATACACATACTCATACACATACACATACACACACACACACACACACACTGGTTCTGTAGCTCAGTTGGTAGAGCATGGCGCTTGTAACGCCAGGGTAGTGGGTTTGATTCCCGGGACCACCCATACGTAGAATGTATGCACACATGCACACATGACTGTAAGTCGCTTTGGATAAAAGTGTCTGCTAAATGGCATATTATTATTATTAAAGACACACACACACACACCGCCTCCTGAAAGTGTTAACCCAGGTATCGACAACCAAAACGTAGGAGTAGGTTAGTCTGAGGTGAAGTTGAGGGGAAGTTGAGGGGAAGTTGAGGTGAAGTTGAGGTGAAGTTGAGGGGCCGTTGAGGGGCCATTGAGGGGAAATTGAGGGTGAAGTTGAGGGTGAAGTTGAGGGGGAAGTTGAGGGGGAAGTTGAGGGGAAGTTGAGGGGGAAGTTGAGGTGAAGTTCTGGATGATGACATCTTTGTATTCTGCCAGTTACCCTCAGGCTGGCATGGAGAGAATGAAGTCAGAGGAAGCATCACAACGTAACACTAGATTAATAACAACCAACACTAAAACTCTAATACAATGTTTTCAATAGGCTAAGGTATGCTACAGACTGTAGTTCAATGCCTCTGAGTAAAGATGTGGGGTAATCCTACAGATGGTTATATGGTATATCAAGAGGGCTGTGGGGTAATCCTACAGATGGTTATATGGTATATCAAGAGGGCTGTTGGGTAATCCTACAGATGGTTATATGGTACATCAAGAGGGGTGTAGGGTAATCCTACAGATGGTTGTAAACCATAGTAAACTCTATCTATAGTCTCAGACTGGAACACAGTAAACTCTATCTATAGTCTCAGACTGGAACATAGTAAACTCTATCTATAGTCTCAGACTGGAACACAGTAAACTCTATCTATAGTCTCAGACTGGAACATAGTAAACTCTATCTATAGTCTCAGACTGGAACATAGTAAACTCTATCTATAGTATCAGACTGGAACATAGTAAACTCTATCTATATCCCAGACTGGAACATAGTAAACTCTATCTATAGTCTCAGACTGGAACACAGTAAACTCTATCTATAGTCTCAGACTGGAACGTAGTAAACTCTATCTATAGTCTCAGACTGGAACACAGTAAACTCTATCTATAGTCTCAGACTGGAACATAGTAAACTCTATCTATAGTCTCAGACTGGAACATAGTAAGCTCTATCTATAGTCTCAGACTGGAACATAGTAAACTCTATCTATATCCCAGACTGGAACATAGTAAACTCTATCTATAGTATCAGAATGGAACATAGTAAACTTTATCTATATCCCAGACTGGAACATAGTAAACTATATCTATAGTCACAGACTGGAACATAGTAAACTCTATCTATCTTCCCAGCCTGGAACATAGTAAACTCTATCTATAGTCTCAGACTGGAACACAGTAAACTCTATCTATATCCCAGACTGGAACATAGTAAACTCTATCTATAGTCTCAGACTGGAACATAGTAAACTCTATCTATAGTCTCAGACTGGAACACAGTAAACTCTATCTATAGTCTCAGACTGGAACATAGTAAACTCTATCTATAGTCTCAGACTGGAACATAGTAAACTCTATCTATAGTCTCAGACTGGAACACAGTAAACTCTATCTATAGTCTCAGACTGGAACATAGTAAACTCTATCTATAGTCTCAGACTGGAACATAGTAAACTCTATCTATAGTATCAGACTGGAACATAGTAAACTCTATCTATATCCCAGACTGGAACATAGTAAACTCTATCTATAGTCTCAGACTGGAACACAGTAAACTCTATCTATAGTCTCAGACTGGAACGTAGTAAACTCTATCTATAGTCTCAGACTGGAACACAGTAAACTCTATCTATAACCCAGACTGGAACATAGTAAACTCTATCTATAGTCTCAGACTGGAACATAGTAAGCTCTATCTATAGTCTCAGACTGGAACATAGTAAACTCTATCTATATCCCAGACTGGAACATAGTAAACTCTATCTATAGTATCAGACTGGAACATAGTAAACTCTATCTATAGTCTCAGACTGGAACACAGTAAACTCTATCTATAGTCTCAGACTGGAACATAGTAAACTCTATCTATAGTCTCAGACTGGAACACAGTAAACTCTATCTATAGTCTCAGACTGGAACACAGTAAACTCTATCTATAGTCTCAGACTGGAACATAGTAAACTCTATCTATAGTCTCAGACTGGAACACAGTAAACTCTATCTATAGTCTCAGACTGGAACACAGTAAACTCTATCTATAGTCTCAGACTGGAACACAGTAAACTCTATCTATAGTCTCAGACTGGAACATAGTAAACTCTATTCTATAGTCTCAGACTGGAACACAGTAAACTCTATCTATAGTCTCAGACTGGAACACAGTAAACTCTATCTATAGTCTCAGTGAAAAGTGTGATGTTTTGATCTGCCTGCCAGTTGTCTCACTGCCTGACAGAATATATACGTTAACCTCTGTATCCTTTTCTTCAGTGGTTGGTCTCTGTTACCAAAACGTGGATTAAACAAATGTTATGTCATATTGTTCCTAGTATCGAGGTCAATATTTCCAGCATTGAAATGTAAAGTGGGCTTTTTTTAAATGTAGACCGTCAAGGTCTCTGGTCTGTTTATATTGCGTGTTCTTACCATTTTGGGCATTTAAAAAAATGTTGTGCTGAGTTGTAATTATGAGTAAGGCTAGGCAATGACTAATGGGTGAGAATTTCCATGCTGGTAAAGATGAAAACAACGTTTAGCTGTGGCCTGTCTAATCCCTTTATGGTCCTAAATGGAATCCTATTGCCTATATAGTGCACTACTTTTGGTGGGCCCCGGTTAAAAGTAGTGCCCTATATAGGAAACAGGGTGCAGTTTGGGACGAATCACCTGCATCTATAGTTAGACTGAAGGCGAGGTTAAAATCTGTTTTTATACTCAAGGTCAAAGAACATTCTGTTCCGTTCCATTCGTTGTAAAAACTGAGACACACATTTTCCCTCCCCTTACCCTCCTCCTCCCTTACTGTCAGACCTCGGTATAAATTGTATTCGAGATCATTTAAAATACATTAGATGTGCTTGCTTGATTTTCGCTAAAGAGCGAAACCCGTCCGTGTGTGTCCATTAACATAAAGCAAAACGCTGAAAGTATCTAATAGTATTTGAACCCAGATCTGCTTCCATCCCAGTACCATTAGTGATCCTGCTTTCTCTCTCAGCAGAACACACAGATGCACTAACTCTTGCCATAGTGCTTATTTAATCACACAGCAAGACCAAGCGTATTATACTACAGTACCACAGTACATCAACCATTTAGAATACGCTAACATTCTGTTCATTATTTTCATTAGACCGTAATGACATTGATGAAGGCTGAAACAGAAAGATTCCATGACAAACCACAACTGTAACACTACTTATCAACATGTCAAGCATCAAGTGAATATAAATGAAACAACAAGATACACACATAGCAAAAAGTCCCCAGTCACTATCGAATACTGCAGAAACAGAGAAAGAAAGCTTTAGCAGCGCTGCACTATCGAATACTGCAGAAACAGAGAAAGAAAGCTTTAGCAGCGCTGCACTATCGAATACTGCAGAAACAGAGAAAGAAAGCTTTAGCAGTGCTGCTTCAGGGCTGCTTCATAGCTGCTTCATCATGGCTGCTTCAGTGCTGCTTCAGGGCTGCTTCCTGGCTGCTTCAGGGCTGCTTCATGGCTGCTACAGGGCTGCTTCATGGCTGCTTCAGGGCTGCTTCAGGGCTGCTTCAGTGCTGCTTCAGGGCTGCTTCATGGCTGCTTCAGGGCTGCTTCAGTGCTGCTTCAGGGCTGCTTCAGGGATGCTTCATGGCTGCTTCAGTGCTGCTTCAGGGATGCTTCATGGCTGCTTCAGGGCTGCTTCAGGGCTGCTTCAGGGATGCTTCATGGCTGCTTCAGGGCTGCTTCAGTGCTGCTTCAGGGATGCTTCATGGCTGCTTCATGGCTGCTTCAGTGCTGCTTCAGGGATGCTTCATGGCTGCTTCAGGGCTGCTTCAGGGATGCTTCCGGGATGCTTCAGGGCTGCTTCAGTGCTGCTTCAGGGCTGCTTCAGGGCTGCTTCATGGATGCTTAATGGCTGCTTCAGGGCTGCTTCAGTGCTGCTTCAGGGCTGCTTCAGTGCTGCTTCAGGGCAGCTCCAGGGTCACACCACGCTCTGAACAGGAGTCTCCATTCAAACACTGAACTGAGTTTAATAATAACTATTCTGCTTTATACCTCGACGGAATGCAGAAGTTAGTCACGTGACATGAGAGGTTTCTCAAGTCGGTATTCCCATACCCACCCAATGGTCTGCGCCCCCAAATGGCTTCCTATTCCCCATATAGTGCACTACTTTTGCCCTGGTTCAAGCTATTGCACTGTACAGAGAATAGGAAGCCATATGGGACGCAACCCAATAACATGACTGAGCTGAGCGCTTGAAGACGGCGTTGAGGTAACCTCTTCACAACCACAACTTCCCCTATCACTGAGGGGCCAATCAAGAACGCTGACGAAATGTCCTCGCCCTAACCACAAGGCCATGCCTTTTTCCTGACTTTCTGAACACAGAAACGAAACATCATTGTTTTTCTTGTTTTACTCTCAGAATAAGGTTGAAGAATGTGGCGTGGCTGAATGAGGGGTAAACCAGAGAGGTCAGCGCACATATAACACGGTGCAATCCTTAGTAGACTGGTGTTAATGACTTACAATTTTTCGGTCCTTCCTCTGACACCGCCTGGTATAGAGGTTTTGTATGGCAGGAAGCTTGGCCCCAGTGATGTACTGGGCCGTTCGCACTACCCTCTGTAGTGCCCTGTGGTCGGAGGCCGAGCAGTTGCCATACCAGGCGGTGATGCAACCGGTCAGGCTACTCTCGACGGTGCAGCTGTAGAACCTTTTGAGGATCCATGCCAAATCTTTTCAGTCTCCTGAGGGGGAATAGGTTTTGTCGCTTCCTCTTCACGACTGTCTTGGTGTGTTTGGACCATGTTAGTTTGTTGTTGATGTGGACACTAAGGAACTTGAAGCCCCCATCTGCTCCACTGCAGCCCCATCGATGAGAATCGGGGCGTGCTCGGTCTTCTTTTTCCTGTAGTCCAAAATCATTTCCTTTGTCTGGATCACGTTGAGGTGAGAGGTTGTAGTCCTGGCACCACACGGCCAGGTCTCTGACCTCCTCCCTATAGGCTGTCTCATCGTGGACCACTGTTGTGTCATCGGCAGATCTAGGTTGAGTTCAAGTGCTATTTATAATCTGGCCAGGGCTTGCAGGGTGTTTTTCATTTACTAGTCCGTTGGTTCCATTGCACTACGCAGACAAGCAATGTCATACCTGTTCCTCAAGCACAGCTAAGTACTAGACCAATATTAGTTCTGTTCTATGATCCATTCGGACCTGTGATTGGATAGACTGGCTGTCTGATGTCTGCACGTGAGCTTGTTAGATAGATTGACAGTGGAGACATTAAGTCAACCTAGTTCAAGTCAGGTAATCACTTATTGTGAATTTAAGAACAAATGTTTATTTACAGTGACAGCCTAGCCCGGCCAAACCCCTAACAACGCTGGACCAATTGTGCACAGCCCTATGGGACTCTCAATCACGGGCGGTTGTGAAACAGCCTGGAATCGAACCAGGGATTGTACATCTAGCACTGAGATGCAGTTCCTTAGACCACTGCGCCACTCGGGAGCCCCCAGATAATCTGTCAACAACCTGCCAGCATGCAGTCAGGTGCAGGAGTAGCAGCTACCTCTGCTGTGTGTTGGTAAAGAATGCCAGGTAACCCAGGTCTCAATAGCCCCTCCACCCCATAGGCAGTAGATGGTACTGCAGACAGAAGAGATGCCCCAGGCTGTAGCAATGTCTCCCCTATAGGCAATAGATGGTACTGCAGACTGACACCCCAGGCTATAGCAGTGTCTCCCCTATAGGCAGTAGATGGTACTGCAGACAGAAGAGACACCCCAGGCTGCAGCAGTGTCTCCCCTATAGGCAGTAGAAGGTACTACAGACCGACACCCCAGGCTGTAGCAGTGTCTCCCCTATAGGCAGTAGAAGGTACTACAGACCGACACCCCAGGCTGTAGCAGTGTCTCCCCTATAGGCAGTAGATGGTACTGCAGACCGACACCCCAGGCTGTAGCAGTGTCTCCCCTATAGGCAGTAGATGGTACTGCAGACTGACACCCCAGGCTGTAGCAGTGTCTCCCCTATAGGCAGTAGAAGGTACTGCAGACCGAGACCCCAGGCTGTAGCAGTGTCTCCCCTATAGGCAGTAGATGGTACTGCAGACCGACACCCCAGGCTGTAGCAGTGTCTCCCCTATAGGCAGTAGAAGGTACTACAGACTGACACCCCAGGCTGTAGCAGTGTCTCCCCTATAGGCAGTAGAAGGTACTGCAGACCGAGACCCCAGGCTGTAGCAGTGTCTCCCCTATAGGCAGTAGATGGTACTGCAGACCGACACCCCAGGCTGTAGCAGTGTCTCCCCTATAGGAAGGTACTGCAGACTGACACCCCAGGCTGTAGCAGTGTCTCCCCTATAGGCAGTAGAAGGTACTGCAGACCGAGACCCCAGGCTGTAGCAGTGTCTCCCCTATCGGCAGTAGATGGTACTGCAGACCGACACCCCAGGCTGTAGCAGTGTCTCCCCTATAGGCAGTAGATGGTACTGCAGACCGACAACCCAGGCTGTAGCAGTGTCTCCCCTATAGGCAGTAGAATGTACTACAGACTGACACCCCAGGCTGTAGCAGCGTCTCTCCTATAGGCAGTAGAAGGTACTGCAGACCGAGACCCCAGGCTGTAGCAGTGTCTCCCCTATCGGCAGTAGATGGTACTGCAGACCGACACCCCAGGCTGTAGCAGTGTCTGGAACCTGAAGGTAGCTACCCAACGAACACTTGAACATGTCAGGGCTGGGCTGTGTGATCACTGTCTGTAAAGTCATGTGTCTGTCTGCTACAATTAAATGCATTCTTCATCAAATTGTACTGTGATTGCCCAATGTTGATAGATTTCTTTCAGTCTTTGTTTTGGAGTCATTATTTTTTCCAGTTGCATTTAATTGCCTACGCACTCCTTTATTCTTTGACCTGACCATGACATGCTATTACTCACCGCTTGGTTCATTAAGGTGAACACGTGTTATATTTTTTTCCCCCAATAGAGAAACTCTTTCCAAGTTAACCTGCTGTGAAGAAGAAGGAGATTTTTCTGTTCTGATTTTGTGTGCTCTGCGGACTGGCACACTGTAACTTCGTCCCAAATGGCACCCTTACTCACTTTAGACTTCCAAAGGGGGAAAAAAAGTAGTGCACTATAAAGGGAATAGGGTGCCATTTGGGACGCCGAACCACTGTGTTGACGTCAAGCCAGAGACGATAACTGGCATCATGCCCATGTTGCTTGCGTGCCACCAAGGTTAGCCTGATTTGCATCTGTGCTGCTATTGGAACACTGGCTGAGTCGAGTGTACAGTACGAGTTCACAAGTTGACACGGTGTCATGTAGCTTGCCCCATCCCTTTATCTGTCTATATGTCTACGTGTCTGTCGCTGACACTGTTGTACTCGCTGTGTTTATCTCAGCGTCATTATATCACCCTCAGTGATTCTCTCCCTCTCTCTCTCTCTCTCTCTCTCTCTCTCTCTCTCTCTCTCTCTCTCTCTCTCTCTCTCTCCTCTCTCCTCTCTCCCTCTCCCTCCCTCTCTCTCTGCCTCTCTCTCTGCCTCTCTCTGCCTCTCTCTCTTCCTCTTTCTCTGCCTCTCTCTGCCTCTCTCTCTGCCTCTCTCTCTGCCTCTCTCTGCCTCTCTCTCTTCCTCTCTCTCTGCCTCTCTCTCTTCCTCTCTCTCTGCCTCTCTCTCTGCCTCTCTCTCTGCCTCTCTCTCTGCCTCGCTCTGCCTCTCTCTCTGCCTCTCTCTCTGCCTCTCTCTCTGCCTCTCTCTGCCTCTCTCTCTGCCTCTCTCTCTGCCTCTCTCTCTGCCTCTCTCTGCCTCTCTCTGCCTCTCTCTCTGCCTCTTTCTCTGCCTCTCTCTGCCTCTCTCTCTTCCTCTCTCTCTGCCTCTCTCTCTGCCTCTCTCTCTGCCTCTCTCTCTGCCTCTCTCTCTGCCTCGCTCTGCCTCTCTCTCTGCCTCTCTCTCTGCCTCTCTCTCTGCCTCTCTCTCTGCCTCTCTTTGGATCTGTTTTTATCAAACTCATAAAGATTTACAGTCTAATAATAAATGAAAACAGGTGATTATGGTGATGTTGACTGAGTTTGCCATGTTAGTGATTTCCAGCAAGAGTTGGACATCAAGGAAAGGGAGTCTCCAGGAAGGACTTAAAACAGGGTGTGGGGGGGTCTCCAGGAAGGACTTAAAACAGGGTGTGGGGGGTCTCCAGGAAGGACTTAAAACAGGGTGTGGGTGTGTGGGGGGTCTCCAGGAAGGACTTAAAACAGGGTGTGTGGGGGGGGGTCTCCAGGAAGGACTTAAAACAGGGAGGGGGGTCTCCAGGAAGGACTTAAAACAGGGGGGGTCTCCAGGAAGGACTTAAAACAGGGGGTCTCCAGGAAGGACTTAAAACAGGGGGGTCTCCAGGAAGGACTTAAAACAGGGGGGTCTCCAGGAAGGACTTAAAACAGGGGGGTCTCCAGGAAGGACTTAAAACAGGGGGGTCTCCAGGAAGGACTTAAAACAGGGGGGGTTGGGAAAGGAAAATGGCTGATGGCAGAATGACAGTGTGGGTGGGTAAGAGAAAAAATACTCATTAAGGTTTGTAGGTGGGGAGAGGGTTTGGTTGACAGACAGGAAGGGATATTACACATGGTAACTTGGACAATGTAATTTCCCTGAGTGTGGCACTATAAGACCTGGTAAGACTATAAGGAATCATTCCTGGCCACCTGTGGTTTAGGGTCAGGCCACTGTAAGGAATCATTCCTGGCCACCTGTGGTTTAGGGCCAGGCCACTGTAAGGAATCATTCCTAGCCACCTGTGGTTTAGGGCCAGGCCACTGTAAGGAATCATTCCCGGCCACCTGTGGTTTAGGGCCAGGCCACTGTAAGGAATCATTCCTGGCCACCTGTGGTTTAGGGCCAGGCCACTGTAAGGAATCATTCCTGGCCACCTGTGGTTTAGGGCCAGGCCACTGTAAGGAATCATTCCTGGCCACCTGTGGTTTAGGGCCAGGCCACTGTAAGGAATCATTCCTAGCCACCTGTGGTTTAGGGCCAGGCCACTGTAAGGAATCATTCCCGGCCACCTGTGGTTTAGGGCCAGGCCACTCTAAGGAATCATTCCTGGCCACCTGTGGTTTAGGGCCAGGCCACTGTAAGGAATCATTCCTGGCCACCTGTGGTTTAGGGCCAGGCCACTGTAAGGAATCATTCCTGGCCACCTGTGGTTTAGGGCCAGGCCACTGTAAGGAATCATTCCTGGCCACCTGTGGTTTAGGGCCAGGCCACTGTAAGTGTGTCATGGACAGGAGAGTAGTGTTGTGTCACATGATGCTGTGAACATTGAGGCTGTCCTAATAACACGTCACATGTTGTTGTTGTTGCTGTTGCTGTTGCTGTTGTTGTTGTTGTTGCTGTTGCTGTTGCTGTTGCTGTTGTTGTTGTTGTTGTTGTTGTTGTTGTTGCTGTTGCTGATGCTGTTGCTGTTGCTGTTGCTGTTGCTGTTGTTGTTGTTGTTGTTGTTGTTGTTGTTGCTGTTGCTGTTGCTGTTGCTGTTGCAGCTTCACAACTAGTGTATCAAATTACCATCGGAGTAAGTCGTTCTTAAACCCGTCTCAAGCAATTCAAAACACAATGTTTTTTTTTTTTTGACAGTTGGATGCAGACTCTTACATAACGTTTTGTTGTCTGGTGTGAACCAAATGTTGGGCCTTGGTTAAAAGTAGTGTGTTAAACAGGGAATAGGGTGCCGTTTGAGAAGCACCAGATCATAAAGAGGTTTTTGTCTTTAGTGTCTTGTTGTTGGTCATGCATAGTTGTGATGTTCTAGCCTGCCCAGTCGCCTTCTGAACACCCTTTATTCACAGGGTGCATTACACAACTCCATGCAAATCACAAGACCTTCGGTGTGTTTAGGTCAGTATGTTCAGTAGATAAGACTCTGTCTAACAGGACAGTACACACGCAAACGCACACACACACACACACACACACACACACACACACACACACACACACACACACACACACACACACACACACACACACACACACACACACACACACACACACACACACACACACACACACACACACACACACACACACACACACACACACACACACACACACACACACACACACACACACACACACACACACACACACACACACACACACACACACACACCATCCTTCATCAAGATCTCTCTGCCTTGCAACACAATGCCCCTCTTGTCCTCTGAAGTAAAATCCTCATCACCCACACCAGACCGGTGTCCTCCTCACTCAACACATTAGGAATCAAAACAACAAAGGCTATGTCAGGACGGAACACCCTACACCCAGGCTACAGCTGAGTGGGTTGAAATGTATTTTTAAAAAGTCACTTTTTACTTTTCTAAATGTCTGTGCTGGGGCAATGGTACATCGCTAATGTGACAAACTCTCTTGCAAGAGACACTTTTGGAATCAAAACAATAACGGCTATGTTAGGACATCCCACATTTTCACTGAATTTAAGTATCCCGAAATTCAGAATCTCTGATAGGACAGAAGAGAATATCGCTGTAATTACAACAATGACCCTTCTACCAACCTACTGAGAGCTCTGTGCAGTAGGCCATATAAGAACTCTGTGGCTTACAAGAACTTTGTGGTTTATAAGAACTCTGTGGCTTATAAGAAATCTGTGGCTTACAAGAAATCTGTGGTTTATAAGAACTCTGTGGTTTATAAGAACTCTGTGGCTCTGTGGCTTATAAGAACTCTGTGGCTCTGTGGCTTATAAGAACTCTGTGGCTTATAAGAACTCTGTGGCTCTGTGGCTTATAAGAGCTCTGTGGCTTACAAGAACACTACAGGCCCAAATCCTTGAGATCTCGTCAGTTCACTGTTAGTGTATGTTAGTGAATGATAACACAGGGGCAGCAGAGTCAGATGTTCCTCTGTTACCCAGGGTTCTTTGAGGTGAAGCTGGCTGCTGTACTGTAGCAGCCGAGTTCCAATGTCCTGTTTCATGTTCTAGAACATTGACAGTGTGTAATATGATCCCTATGTCCACATACAGATATTTGGTACTCCCTCTAAAATAGAAGGTGGTTAAGGACATTAAAAGAGAGTCAATCGAGATAAAAATGTGGGATCCATATATTTGAAATACAGTCTGACTGGCCTAGCAGTAAAGCTTCAGTCTCTGAGACGTCTGTAGTGTTGGCATGGTGTTGAATATGGCCTACTGCTCTTTGAAACTGTCAAACTGTTCACAGTCAGCATCTTTCGCTATCTGTTCAATAAAATCAGATGTATTTATTTATATATCTTTTATAAATACAGGTCAAATCACTATGCCATACCCTTCTTCTGCATTAACCCTTTTGAACATATTTCTGACATAAATCAGGACATTCATAAACACTCATGTGTACTTCCTCTGAAATGGCCATTGTGAAGTCTGTCCTTAAGTCTCATAGGACAACAGAGGGGACAGTACAGGGACATTAAGTTCACGTCGCAGACTTTCTGTCCTTCTGCTCATCTTCCTTTCATTTCACGCAGGACTAGTGAGGTGTTATAAACGTGACCAGAAAAAATGCCAGATTTACTCTAAGAATCTGCTCAATGAGCAACTAGGAATGTGTCCCAAATGGCACCCTATTCCCTACACAGTTCACAGCTTTTGACCAGAACCCAATGTGTACTATATAGGGAATAGGGTGCCATTTGGTATGTAGCCTAGAAATAACATATACTACATGGAGTCTGTGATTTGACCCTCTAATGTCGTACTTGTGTATTTCACGGCTGGTGAGATGATTTCCACACATTCCCAAGAAGAAGATAAGGTGGAACTGGGAAATGGGGACAGGGCTTTGTCTGCCCTAAATGAAGGACCATCAAGCATTTTAGGGAAGAGATCCTCCGGCTGTTTGCTCGGGCTGAGAAAAAAAGGATAACCTGCTTTCCAAGTACATGGACCTTGATCTAGGCCAGGCAAACCTTGATCTAGACCAGGCAAACCTTGATCTAGACCAGGCAAACCTTGATCTAGACCAGGCAAACCTTGATCTAGACCAGGCAAACCTTGATCTAGACCAGGCAAACCTTGATCTAGACCAGGCAAACCTTGATCTAGACCAGGCAAACCTTGATCTAGACCAGGCATTAGACCAGGCATTATTCTACAAAGCTGTTGATGAGTCGTGTGGCGTTAATCTACAAAACTGTTGATGAGTTGTGTGGCGTTAATCTGAAAAGCTGTTGATGAGTTGGGTGGCGTTAATCTGAAAAGCTGTTGATGAGTCGTGCGGCGTTAATCTACAAAGCTGTTGATGAGTCGTGTGACGTTAATCTACAAAGCTGTTGATGAGTTGGGTGGCCTTAATCTACAAAGCTGTTGATGAGTTGGGTGGCGTTAATCTACAAAGCTGTTGATGAGTTGGGTGGCGTTAATCTGAAAAGCTGTTGATGAGTCGTGTGACGTTAATCTACAAAACTGTTGATGAGTCGTGTGGCGTTAATCTGTACCAATCCCACGGACAGATGTTAAACTCAACTCCTTGGCCTCATGGGAGACTGGACACTCGCAAGGCATAGGAGATCGGGGAGGCAGTCTGGCCACCCTTCATCTATGCGAGAAGATCCGGTCCAGCTGTCAAACAGCTTTGCACCGGGAGTCAGCACAGATCCTGGGTGTATATCACCAGCCGGCGGCCACCTAGTGGCACCCTTCCCCACGGCCACAGCATTTCATCAGGGCTCTTCCCCATCGGATTCCATCATGACCAACATCATTGTGTGCAGCTCAATGGCGAGAGACTTTGGCATGCCGACGATCTGAGGATTGACCAAGGTCCACTGTCACCCAGGAACCCGTGACCATGACATCAAACCCCTCTGGTTCTGGAAAAATTTGACGCCATCGTCAGTCACATAGGTTTGAACAACCTTTGTTTTAGGCGATCTGAAGAACTGAGGGAGGACTAGAAACATTTTATAAACATCGTCGCTCGCACAGGGAAGATAATAATGATCTCTGGCCCACTACCATGCTACTGAAGGCATTCGGGACATTTCAGCCGACTCTTTGCCTGAACGAGTACCTGAAGAAAGTTTGCAACAACAGGAATGTCTCTTTTGTGGCAACTTTGATTTGCACTTTTTTTTAAAGAGATGGGATTCCACCGCAGGGGTTTCAAGCAACATCCCTGTTTTAGAGACTGACAGACAGGGTTGTTGTCACGCCCTGACCTTAGTTATCTCTGTTTTCTTTATTATTTTGGTTAGGTCAGAGTGTGGCGAGGGTGGGTATGCTTGTTGTGTATTGTGTGGGGTTTTTGGAAGTCTAGGGGTTTCGTAAGTCTAGGTATATGTATGTCTATGGTGGCCTGAATTGGTTCCCAATCAGAGGCAGCTATTTAGGCAGCCATTTCCCTTGGTTATTTGTAGGTTCTATTCTATGTTTAGTTGCCAGTCTGCATTATTCGTATTAGCTTCACGGTTCGTTTTGTTATTTAGTTTGTTTGTTCAGTGTTCATTCTTTAATAAATTAGAATGTAAGCATATTACGCTGCGCCTTGGTCTCGTCCTTACAGCGAATGTGACAGGGTCTGGAAGCGCTCCAGTCCCATCAACATCAAACTGTTTTAGAGACTGGCAGACAGGGTCTAGTAGTGCCTCCCCCCCAGCAACATCAAACTGTTTTAGAGACTGACGGACATGGTCTGGTAGTGCTCCAGTCCCAGCAACATCAACCTGTTTTAGAGACTGACAGACAGGGTCTGGTAGTGCTCCAGTCCCAGCAACATCAACCTGTTTTAGAGACTGACAGACAGGGTCTGGTCTGCCACCCCCCCAGCAACATCAAACTGTTTTAGAGACTGACAGACAGGGTCTGGTAGTGCCCCCCCCCAGCAACATCAAACTGTTTTAGAGATCGACAGACAGGGTCTGGTAGTGCTCAAGTCCCAGCAACATTAAACTGTTTTAGAGACTGACAGACAGGGTCTGGTAGTGCTCCAGTCCCAGCTACATCAACCTGTTTTAGAGACTGACGGACAGGGTCTGGTAGTGCTCCAGTCCCAGCAACTTCAAACTGTTTTAGAGACTGGCAGACAGGGTCTGGTAGTGCTCCAGTCCCAGCTACATCAACCTGTTTTAGAGACTGCCGGACAGGGTCTGGTAGTGCTCAGGTCCTCCCTGTCAGAATAACAAAAAGGGGACATGGAAAGCATACCAACTCCTTTACAAATGATACTATAGTTGTTGTGAGTAACCTAATTCATGTTCCTTTAACTCTGCCTTCTAGTGGGTTTATACGAACTGTAATTTTATAACTGCTACAGGCAGTTATATTTGGGTGTCATTTTAGGCAAAATTTGGAAAAAAAAGGTCTGATTATTAAGAGCTTTTTAATCAGAATTGTATCTCCCTCGCCAACTTCAAACATCTGCTATCTGAGCAGCTAACCCATCGCTGCAGCTGTACATAGTCTATTGGTAAATAGCCCACCCATTTTCACCTACCTCATCCCCATACTGTTGATATTTATTTACTTTTCTGCTCTTTTGCACACAAATATCTCTACCTGTACATGACCATCTGATCATTTATCACTCCAGTGTTAATCTGCAAAATTGTAATTATTCGCCTACCTCCTCATGCCTTTTGCACACAATGTATATAGACTCTCTTTTTTTTCCACTGTGTTATTGACTTGTTAATTGTTTACTCCATGTGTAAATCTGTGTTGTCTGTTCACACTGCTATGCTTTATCTTGGCCAGGTCGCAGTTGCAAATGAGTACTTGTTCTCAACTAGCCTACCTGGTTAAATATAGGTGAAATAAAAAATAAAATAAAATAAATAAAAAATAATGAATTTGACTGTGTTCTTCTGTGTTCGTCATTGATGTCCTGATACATCTTACCCTTGCAAACCTATGTGAACTTTCCTCCACATGTAAATGTGTTGAGTTTGCAACATATTTCAGAGATAAAATAATCAACATTAGGCTGGGTATCAGTCAAGCAAAACCTGATGAGACGCTTGATGATATGTTCTCTAGCCTTCCCCTTAAAGGCATTATAGATGTATTGTCCCTGGTTGACACAGACATGTTCAGGAAAGTGATATCACAACTTAAGTCTTCTACCTGCCTTCTAGATCCTATCCCCACCACCTTCGACCTGCCTTCTCCATCCTATCCCCACCACCTTCTACCTGCCTTCTCCATCCTATCCCCACCACCTTCTACCTGCCTTCTAGGTCCTATCCCCACCACCTTCTACCTGCCTTCTAGATCCTATTCTCACCACCTTCTACCTGCCTTCTCCATCCTATCCTCACCACCTTCTACCTGCCTTCTCCATCCTATCCTCACCACCTTCTACCTGCCTTCTAGATCCTATTCCCACCACCTTCTACCTGCCTTCTAGATCCTATCACCACCTTCACCACCTTCTACCTGCCTTCTAGATCCATCCTATCCTTCTAGGTCCACCACCTTCTACCTGCCTTCTCCATCCTATCCTCACCACCTTCTACCCTAGATCCTATCCCCACCACCTTCTACTTGCCTCTCCATCCATCCTATCCTCACCACCTTCTACCTGCCTTCTCCATCCTATCCTCACCACCTTCTACCTGCCTTCTCCATCCTATCCTCACCACCTTCTACCTGCCTTCTCCATCCTATCCCCACCACCTTCTACCTGCCTTCTCCATCCTATCCTCACCACCTTCTACCTGCCTTCTCCATCCTATCCTCACCACCTTCTACCTGCCTTCTATCCTATCCCCACCACCTTCTACCTGCCTTCTAGATCCTATCCTCACCACCTTCTACCTGCCTTCTAGATCCTATCCCCACCACCTTCTACCTGCCTTCTCCATCCTATCCTCACGACCTTCTACCTGCCTTCTCCATCCTATCCCCACCACCTTCTACCTGCCTTCTCCATCCTATCCTCCATCCTCCATCCTATCCTCACCACCTTCTACTTCTGTCCTATCCCCACCACCTTCTACCTCTTCTAGATCCTATCCTCACCACCTTCTACCTGCCCTAGATCTATCCATCCTTCCCCATCCTATCCTCACGACCTTCTACCTGCCTCTCTCCATCCTACCTGCCCTCCATCCACCTTCTACCTGCCTTCTCCATCCTATCCTCACCACCTTCTACCTGCCTTCTAGGTCCTATCCCCACCACCTTCTACCTGCCTTCTAGATCCAATCCCCACCACCTTCTACCTGCCTTCTCCATCCTATCCTCACCACCTTCTACCTGCCTTCTCCATCCTATCCTCACCACCTTCTACCTGCCTTCTCCATCCTATCCTCACCACCTTCTACCTGCCTTCTAGGTCCTATCCTCACCACCTTCTACCTGCCTTCTCCATCCTATCCCACCACCTTCTACCTGCCTTCTCCATCCTATCCTCACGACCTTCTACCTGCCTTCTCCATCTCCCCACCACCTTCATCCTCCATCCTCACCACCTTCTACCTGCCTTCTCCATCCTATCCCCACCACCTTCTACCTGCCTTCTATCCTATACCTGCCTTCAGATCCTATTCTACCTTCCTGCCTTCTCCATCCTATCCTCACCACCTTCTACCTGCCTTCTCCATCCTATCCTCACCACCTTCTACCTGCCTTCTAGATCCTATTCCCACCACCTTCTACCTGCCTTCTAGATCCTATTCTCACCACCTTCTACCTGCCTTCTAGATCCTATCCCCACCACCTTCTACCTGCCTTCTAGATCCTATCCTCACCACCTTCTACCTGCCTTCTAGGTCCTATCCCCACCACCTTCTACCTGCCTTCTCCATCCTATCCTCACCACCTTCTACCTGCCTTCTAGATCCTATCCCCACCACCTTCTACTTGCCTTCTCCATCCTATCCTCACCACCTTCTACCTGCCTTCTCCATCCTATCACCACCCTATCCTCCATCCACCTTCTACCTGCCTTCTCCATCCTATCCCCACCACCTTCTACCTGCCTTCTCCATCCTATCCTCACCACCTTCTACCTGCCTTCTCCATCCTATCCTCACCACCTTCTACCTGCCTTCTAGGTCCTATCCCCACCACCTTCTACCTGCCTTCTAGATCCTATCCTCACCACCTTCTACCTGCCTTCTAGATCCTATCCCCACCACCTTCTACCTGCCTTCTCCATCCTATCCTCACGACCTTCTACCTGCCTTCTCCATCCTATCCCCACCACCTTCTACCTGCCTTCTCCATCCTATCCTCACCACCTTCTACCTGCCTTCTCCATCCTATCCTCACCACCTTCTACCTGCCTTCTAGGTCCTATCCCCCACCACCTTCTAGATCCAATCCCCACCACCTTCTACCTGCCTTCTCCATCCTATCCTCACCACCTTCTACCTGCCTTCTCCATCCTATCCTCACCACCTTCTACCTGCCTTCTCCATCCTATCCTCACCACCTTCTACCTGCCTTCTCCATCCTATCCTCACCACCTTCTACCTGCCTTCTCCATCCTATCCTCACCACCTTCTACCTGCCTTCTAGATCATATCCCCACCACCTTCTTCAAAACTGTTTTAATTGTACATCTGAAGATGTGCAAGCTGTTATTAATTACTTCCTATTCACAGGCACTTTCCTTACGGCACTAAAAACTGTTATGGTGAAACTCCTTCTGAAGAAAACTTAACAAGATTCTTCAGCTCTTAGCATTTTTCGGCCAACCTCCAACGTCATTTTTAAGTGCCAACTGTATTTTTTGAAAAATTCCAATCCGGTTTCCATGCCCACCGCAGCACAGAGACAGCCTTAGTTAAAGTGGTAAATTGAGCCAACACAGATGCAAACAGCTCTCTGTCCTGGTACTCTTAGATTTAAGTGATGCATTTGACCCTGTTGACCATGGTGTCCCTCTGGACAGACTGGAGAGTTTGGTTGTCCTCTCGGGTCCAATTCTACATTGTTTTTGTGGACCTATTCAACCGGTCGAGAGATATTTGTCACCCTTGCTTAACATAAATGAGAGAAAATACACATCACATGTGGCGTACCACAATGTTAGATTTTGAGTCCGGTACTGTTCAGTTTATATATGTTACTTGAAAACACTTTATCAGAAAACACAGAATTGATATTCACTGATACGCAGACAACACACAACTTCACATTTCTGTGTCACCTGAGGATTTTTAGCTCCACAGATAAATTATTAGACTGTATTAGTGATTTAAATACTTGGATGGCTCACAACTTCCTGCAGAAAAGTCAAGACAAGACTGTGGTACTTAATGTTGGAGCCAAAGCACAGAGAGAGAATCTAGTCAGACATTCTAATTCACAAGGAATAAAGATAGAACACCAGGTAAAACATATAGTTGTTATTTTAGATTCTGAACTATATTTCAAATCACACATTAAGAATGTGACCAAAATAGTTTTTTAACAACTGAGCAACATTGCCAAGGTGCGGCCATTTCTGATAGGCTGATACAGAGAGACTCATCGGTGCTTTTATTACAAGCAGGCTGGACTACTGTAATGCTCTCCTGTCTGGTCTACCCAAGAAAGCCATTGGTCAACTGCAATCATACAGAATGCTGCAGCACGGGTATTTACCAAGACCAGATGGAAAGCACACAGTACACCGGTTTTAAGGTCTCTGACTGGCTGCCTGTGAGTTCTGGAATATATTTTAAGATGATTCTATTGCTTTTTAAATCAATCCGCAATTGTGCACCCCAATAAATATCAGACATGCTTTTAAGTCGTGTACCCAGCAGGTCCCTCAGGTCCTCTGGCACTAGCCTTTTAACTATCCCAAAGCCTCGTGTTGGTAAAGTAGGGGCATAGCTTTAAAACACAAAAGTGCATTATGGGTAACGTAGTAAGTTTACATTAGTTTTGATGCAATTGTTTTGGTGGTGGAGATGTAGCCAACTGTGAGCAACACTCTCCTTGCTCTGTTAGCCCACTGTTTAATTTTGTCATTCAGACTACCTCACATGGTGTACAGGTTTAATACATGTCAACTATTCCAGTGGAATTCCAGATTAACTCATCATTAGCAGCAGATAAGATAGAGAGATAACAGAGAGATAACAGTCTATTTCTTGAACTGCACTGTTGGTTAAGGGCTTGTAGGTAAGCATTTCACGTTAAGGTCTACACCTGTAGTATTCAACGCATGTGACAAATAAAATGACATTGGATTTGACCTGATGTGCCTGGTGATTGTTCTCTGGCCCTACAAGAAGAAGTGAAACAGAATATGGTGTGGAATGTTCCTGTTGGAATGTTTATGATTCCGATTTAGAACGTCTTATCAGAACACAAGGTAATAACCACATTAACTGTCGGACACATTTGGAATGTTGCCTAGTCCAGGGATGTTCCAAAAAATACCTTTTAGGATTGTTTCGCGTTATTGCACACAGGCCATGTGTTTGATATTGTTGTTAATTGTGGTGTGTAGGCGGGAGGCTGCTTCCTCTTTTAAAAACCCACTGAGTTGAGGACAGCGTGTACTAATCTGAACATCAATGCTTCCACTTTGAACAGCAAGCAGCATGCGAGGTGGAGAAAACACACACACACGCACACACACACACGCACGCACGCACGCACGCACGCACACACGCACGCACACACACACACACACACACACACACACACACACACACACACACACACACACACACACACACACACACACACACACACACACACACACACACACACACACACACACACACACACACACACACACACACACACACACACACAGAGAGACAAACACTGTGTGGTCTGTACATTGAGTACAATAGCTACTTGACTACAGCTACCTCTTTTACAGTGCTGGTGGTGAATAAATGGTTGTATAAAAGACAGTGGTTGTTTTGATGATGTCAGAGGTAGAACCATGTTAGAGCTGGCAAATCCACAAGTGACACCCGTCATTACATCTAAAGCGGACATTGCCATTGGCTGCACGGAGTCGCATTAACAGAAATCCCACGCAGCCTTGTTTACAAATTTGAACACTGGAATGTGAGAAGTAACCACAATGTCCTCACAACAGATGTCTCCCTCCCCAACTCACTCAGATGGTTTCACACGTAACCTGCTGTAGCTGGAAGCAGATTTCTCATGCGCGCCACACTGTGACATTGTCAAGCAAAGTAGACTGCTATTAAAAATGTCACCCCGTCTAGCTGTAAAAGCATGTTTTTTTGTCCAGCACACACCGCAAGGGATCCCAAATTATAGCCATAAGCCACAGGTTTTATAATGATAATTTTCTCTACACAGTGGATCTGTCTTGATTTAATAGCTACTCCGATGGATCACATGGTGCACATGTTACACAATTATAGTCTCTATTTGCGTGTCGAGTTGTGAAACATCTATACAACTGCTCCATCTATATTCCAGAAAGCAAAACACTGAATTACAGGTCATCGTTAGGACATCTGTAGGTCATCTTTAGGACATCTGCAGGACATCGTTGGGACATCTGTAAGGCATCGTTAGGACATCTGTAGGTCATCGTTAGGACATCTGTAGGTCATCTTTAGGACATTTGTAGGTCATCTTTAGGAAATCTGTAGGTCATCTTTAGGACATCTGTAGGTCATCGTTAGGTCATCGTTAGGTCATCGTCACCTCCTCCTCCTCTTATTTCTTCACCTCCTCCTCCTCCTCTTATTTCTTCACCTCCTCCTCCTCATCCTCCACCTCCTCCTCCTCTTATTTCTTCACCTCCTCCTCATCCTCCTCTTATTTCTTCACCTCCTCCTCCTCATCCTCCACCTCCTCCTCCTCCTCTCTTATTTCTTCACCTCCTCCTCCTCTTATTTCTTCACCTCCTCCTCCTCCTCCTCCTCCTCCTCTTATTTCTTCACCTCCTCCTCCTCCTCCTCCTCTTCCTCTTATTTCTTCACCTCCTCCTCCTCATCCTCCACCTCCTCCTTCTCCTCCTCTTATTTCTTCACCTCCTCCTCCTCTTATTTCTTCACCTCCTCCTCCTCCTCCTCCTCCTCCTCTTATTTCTTCACCTCCCTTCCTCTTATTTCTTCATCCTCCCATCCTCCACCTCCTCCTCCTCTTATTTCTTCACCTCCTCCTCATCCTCCTCTTATTTCTTCACCTCCTCCTCCTCATCCTCCACCTCCTCCTTCTCCTCCCTTATTTCTTCACCTCCTCCTCCTCTTATTTCTTCACCTCACCTCCTCCTCCGCCTCCTCCTCTTCCTCTTATTTCTTCACCTCCTCCTCATCCTCCGTGTCCTCCTCCTCCTCGTCTTATTTTTTCACCTCCTCCTCCTCATCCTCCACCTCCTCCTTGTCTTATTTTTTTCACCTCCTCCTCCTCATCCTCCACCTCCTCCTCCTTATTTTTTACCTCCTCCTCCTCATCCTCCACCCCCTCTGCCTCCTCCTCTTATTTCTTCACCTCCTCCTCCTCTTATTTCTTCACCTCCTCCTCCTCCTCTTATTTCTTCACCTCCTCCTCATCCTCCGCCTCCTCCTCCTCCTTTCACTTCTTCACCTCCTCCTCCTCCTCCTCCTGTTACCTCTTCACCTCCTTGTCCTCCTCTTCCTCCTCCCTTTCCTCCTCTAGTTCTCACCCCTCTTATTCTCTGTCCAATATTGGCCTCCATTGTTGTCCAAACCAAATGTTTACATGTGGCCTATTTATAGTGTTCAATCTTTGATTTGTTAGTCAACTCATTATCTAATAGTGTTTTCACATGTTAATGTAGGAAGGCAATTGGCAAAAATAGTGTAGCATTGCAGAGATCAATGTTTACAGTTTTGTAAGAAGTTTGCTATTAAATTGCAAATGGAGTGTAATAAAGCAATGAGTTGTGTTTACAGTTTTGCAAAAAAAAGTGTGTCTTGAAAATGACAAACTGAGTGTAAAGCAGTGAACGTGCTTTCCGTTTGGCAACACTTGGTAAAATGCATTGGCTAACAAGTGATAATGGTTTCAGACATAGCGCTTCAAGAATCACTGTCAGTGTCAACGCATTCAGAATAACCAGTAATAGTGTTAGACACTGTACATTGGGATGAAAATAAAGCAGTGTTCCAAAATATAACCTGGTGCTTATTGCCTCCTATTAACATAATGGTATGTCTGAATGAATGAACTGAGCTGCAGGGTTTTGTTTTGTAAAAAAAACAAATATATATATATATATATATTACTTTTAACATGTAGCCTAATCTGATCACGAAGAAATCTGAAAAAAAGTACTACAAAACTTACTTTAATAGTTGACCTCAAACTGTTTCTGTCTGTCTGAGTGCACGTGAGTGTGTGCCTGTGTGTTTGTTTGAGCGTTTAGGACACAATGTTCCAGACATTGAAAGTAGGTCAAATAGTTGAGACAATGGAGGAGAGAGAGAACTGAAGGGATATACCGACACCCGCTGGATATATGGGGTACTGCAGCCAAACGTGGCCATCTAATACTCTGCCATTTAGTCATGTCAAATACTGCCAGTTTAAGATTATGGCTGAGACAGTTTATGGTTATATGACTGTTTCTTTAAAGGATAACTCTAAAGGATAACTCTGAAGGATAACTCTGAAGGATAACTCTGAAGGATAACTCTGAAGGATAACTCTGAAGGGTAACTGTGAAGGATAACTCTGAAGGATAACTCTGAAGGGTAACTGTGAAGGATAACTCTGAAGGATAACTCTGAAGTGTAACTGTGAAGGATAACTCTGAAGGATAACTCTGAAGTGTAACTGTGAAGGATAAGTCTGAAGGATAACTCTGAAGGGTAACTGTGAAGGATAACTGTGAAAGATAACTCTGAAGGATAACTCTGAAGGATAACTCTGAAGGATAACTCTGAAGGATAACTCTGAAGGATAACTCTGAAGGATAACTCTGAAGGATAACTCTGAAGGATAACTGAACATATGGCTAACAAGATTGTTTTGCCTTTCATGCCTTGATGAGTTCTTATTGTTGACCATCTTTAACTAAGAAAGACACACAGGACCCTACTGTTCCATGTAATAGTTGCCTTTCCTGGGCCTGTGAGCACTAGGATTATTAAGAAACATAATTATTGAAAAACATATCCAAAGTCATCCTCCTTCTCCTGCCACTGTAACCCAATCTCCTTCTCCTTCTCCTGCCACTGTAACCCAATCTCCTTCTCCTGCCACTGTAACTCAATCTCCTTCTCCTTCTCCTTCTCCTGCCACTGTAACCCAATCTCCTTCTCCTTCTCCTGCCACTGTAACCCAATCTCCTCCTTCTCCTGCCACTGTAACTCAATCTCCTTCTCCTTCTCCTTCTCCTGCCACTGTAACCCAATCTCCTTCTCCTTCTCCTTCTCCTGTCACTGTAACCCAATCTCCTTCTCCTGCCACTGTAACCCAATCTCCTTCTCCTGCCACTGTAACTCAATCTCCTTCTCCTTCTCCTTCTCCTGCCACTGTAACTCAATCTCCTTCTCCTGCCACTGTAACCCAATCTCCTCCTTCTCCTGCCACTGTAACCCAATCTCCTTCTCCTGCCACTGTAACTCAATCTCCTTCTCCTTCTCCTGCCACTGTAACTCAATCTCCTTCTCCTGCCACTGTAACCCAATCTCCTTCTCCTGCCACTGTAACCCAATCTCCTTCTCCTGTCACTGTAACCCAATCTCCTTCTCCTGCCACTGTAACTCAATCTCCTTCTCCTGCCACTGTAACTCAATCTCCTTCTCCTGCCACTGTACCTCAATCTCTTTCTCCTTCTCCTTCTCCTTCTCCTTCTCCTTCTCCTCCCACTGTAACTCAATCTCCTTCTCCTTCTCCTTCTCCTGCCACTGTAACTCAATCTCCTTCTCCTGCTACTGTAACTCAATCTCCTTCTCCTTCTCCTGTCACTGTAACTCAATCTCCTTCTCCTTCTCCTTCTCCTTCTCCTTCTCCTTCTCCTTCTCCTTCTCCTTCTCCTTCTCCTTCTCCTCCCACTGTAACTCAATCTCCTTCTCCTTCTCCTTCTCCTGCCACTGTAACTCAATCTCCTTCTCCTGCTACTGTAACTCAATCTCCTTCTCCTTCTCCTGCCACTGTAACCCAATCTCCTTCTCCTGCCACTGTAACCCAATCTCCTTCTCCTGCCACTGTAACTCAATCTCCTTCTCCTGCCACTGTAACTAAATCTCCTTCTCCTGCCACTGTAACTCAATCTCTTTCTCCTTCTCCTTCTCCTTCTCCTTCTCCTTCTCCTCCCACTGTAACTCAATCTCCTTCTCCTTCTCCTGCCACTGTAACTCAATCTCCTTCTCCTGCTACTGTAACTCAATCTCCTTCTCCTTCTCCTGCCACTGTAACTCAATCTCCTTCTCCTTCTCCTGTCAACTGTAACTCAATCTTCTTCTCCTGCCACTGTAACTCAATCTCCTTCTCCTTCTCCTGACACTGTAACTCAATCTCCTTCTCCTGCCACTGTAACTCAATCTCCTTCTCCTTCTCCTGTCACTGTAACTCAATCTCCTTCTCCTTCTCCTGTCACTGTAACTCAATCTCCTTCTCCTTCTCCTGTCACTGTAACTCAATCTCCTTCTCCTGTCACTGTAACTCAATCTCCTACTCCTTCTCCTGCCACTGTAACTCAATCTCCTTCTCCTTCTCCTGCCACTGTAACTAAATCTCCTTCTCCTTCTCCTGCCACTGTAACCCAATCTCCTTCTCCTGTCACTGTAACTCAATCTCCTTCTCCAGCCACTGTAACTCAATCTCCTTCTCCAGCCACTGTAACTCAATCTCCTTCTCCTGCCAATCTCCTTCTCCTTCTCCTTCTCCTGCCACTGTAACTCAATCTCCTTCTCCTTCTCCTGCCACTGTAACTCAATCTCCTTCTCCTGCCACTGTAACTCAATCTCCTTCTCCTTCTCCTTCTCCTGCCACTGTAACTCAATCTCCTTCTCCTTCTCCTTCTCCTGCCACTGTAACTCAATCTCCTTCTCCTTCTCCTGCCCCTGTAACTCAATCTCCTTCTCCTTCTCCTTCTCCTTCTCCTTCTCCTTCTCCTTCTCCTTCTCCTGCCACTGTAACTCAATCTCCTTCTCCTTCTCCTTCTCCTTCTCCTTCTCCTTCTCCTGCCACTGTAACTCAATCTCCTTCTCCTTCTCCTTCTCCTGCCACTGTAACTCAATCTCCTTCTCCTTCTCCTGCCACTGTAACTCAATCTCCTTCTCCTGCCACTGTAACTCAATCTCCTTCTCCTTCTCCTTCTCCTGCCACTGTAACTCAATCTCCTTCTCCTTCTCCTTCTCCTGCCACTGTAACTCAATCTCCTTCTCCTTCTCCTGCCACTGTAACTCAATCTCCTTCTCCTGCCACTGTAACTCAATCTCCTTCTCCTTCTCCTTCTCCTTCTCCTTCTCCTTCTCCTTCTCCTTCTCCTTCTCCTGCCACTGTAACTCGATCTCCTTCTCCTTCTCCTTCTCCTGCCACTGTAACTCAATCTCCTTCTCCTTCTCCTTCTCCTGCCACTGTAACCAAATCTCCTTCTCCTTCTCCTTCTCAATCTCCTTTCTCCTGTCTCTCTCCTGCCACTCCTTCAATCTCCTCCCTCCTGCCACTGTAACTCAATCTCCTTCTCCTTCTCCAGGCACTGTAACTCAATCTCCTTCTCCTTCTCCTGCCACTGTAACTCAATCTCCTTCTCCTTCTCCTGCCACTGTAACTCAATCTCCTTCTCCTTCTCCTGCCACTGTAACTCAATCTCCTTCTCCTTCTCCTTCTCCTGCCACTGTAACTCAATCTCCTTCTCCTTCTCCTTCTCCTGCCACTGTAACTCAATCTCCTTCTCCTGCTACTGTAACTCAATCTCCTTCTCCTGCCACTGTAACCCAATCTCCTTCTCCTGTCACTGTAACTCAATCTCCTTCTCCTTCTCCTTCTCCTGCCACTGTAACTCAATCTCCTTCTCCTGCTACTGTAACTCAATCTCCTTCTCCTGCCACTGTAACTCAATCTCCTTCTCCTTCTCCTGCCACTGTAACTCAATCTCCTTCTCCTGCCACTGTAACTCAATCTCCTTCTCCTTCCCCTGTCACTGTAACTCAATCTCCTTCTCCTGCCACTGTAACCCAATCTCCTTCTCCTTCTCCTTCTCCTTCTCCTCAATCTCCTTCTCCTTCTCCTTCTCCTTCTCCTTCTCCTTCTCCTTCTCCTTCTCCTTCTCCTTCTCCTTCTCCTTCTCCTTCACCTTCTCCTTCTCTTTCTCCTTCACCTTCTCCTTCTCCTTCTCCTTCTCCTTCTCCTTCTCCTTCTCCTTCTCCTCCTTCCACTGTAACTCAATCTCCTTCTCCTTCTCCTTCTCCTTCTCCTTCTCCTTCTCCTTCTCCTTCTCCTTCTCCTTCTCTTCTCCTTCTCCTTCTCCTTCTCCTTCTCCTTCTCCTTCTCCTTCTCCTTCTCCTTCACCTTCTCCTTCTCTTTCTCCTTCCACTGTAACTCAATCTCCTTCTCCTGCCACTGTAACTCAATTTCCTTCTCCTTCTCCTGCCACTGGGCTCCCGAGTTGCACAGGGGTCCAAGGCACTGCATCTCAGTGCTAGAGGCATCACTACAGACCCTAGTTTGATTCCAGGCTGTATCATAATCGGCCGTGAAGGAGAGTTCCATAGGGCAGTGCACAATTTGCCCAGCGTCGTCCGGGTTTGGCCGGAGTAGGCTGTCATTGTAAATAAGAATTTGTTCTTAACTGACTTGCGTAGTTAAATAAAGGTAAAATACAACATTTATTAAAACAAATACCCTTTTCTTCTCAAAGGTAATCATGTTTAAGAAAGTAAGTAGCCTTGGCTGGTGCAAGCCGGAACAGCTCATAGGAGCTTATCTCATGTTTCTATAGCATGAGGCAGGTTGATGAACACCTTCTGGACAGGATATTAGTCTATCACAGGGTCATACCCCCAATTTACAGTATGTCCTTAACAATGAGTGCCAAGCAAAGACGGACCAGGTCACATTTTTACAGTCTTTGGTTATGACTCGGCCGGGGATCAAACTCCCAACCTTCCAATCTTCGGGCGGTCACTCTAATCGCAAGGCCACCGAGTTGGTATTTTATTAACACCTGTGAAGAACACGTCCAAAGAACGAATACCTGTTTTATCAGACTAAATCAAGCATCAAAAAAGTATTTTCTCCACTGCCACATGATGGCGATCTAGAACAATAGTTTTGAATCTGAACGTGTTCAGCAGGACTGGCTGTAAACACTACAAAGTGAGCGTTTTGGAGAAAGCCAAAAATGGGTCTGTGTGAAAAAGAAAATTGGCCCTCTATCTTGTCATTTGTTTGATATTTGTTGAGTGTTATTCACCTCTGTCTCTGATTGTAAATATTTGTTCTCTGCATCTTAGGAGAGTGGCTGTTTGTGTGTCCCAAATGGCACCCTATTTCCCTACATAGTGCGCTACTTTTGACCATAGGGCTCTAGTCAATGTAGTGCACTACTTTTGACCATAGGGCTCTAGTCAATGTAGTGCACTACTTTTGACCATAGGGCTCTAGTCAATGTAGTGCACTACTTTTGACCATAGGGCTCTAGTCAATGTAGTGCACTACTTTTGACCATAGGGCTCTAGTCAATGTAGTGCACTACTTTTGACCATAGGGCTCTAGTCAATGTAGTGCACTACTTTTGACCATAGGGCTCTAGTCAATGTAGTGCACTACTTTTGACCATAGGGCTCTATTCAATGTAGTGCACTACTTTTGACCATAGGGCTCTAGTCAATGTAGTGCACTACTTTTGACCATAGGGCTCTAGTCAATGTAGTGCACTACTTTTGACCATAGGGCTCTAGTCAATGTAGTGCACTACTTTTGACCATAGAGCTCTAGTCAATGTAGTGCACTACTTTTGACCATAGGGCTCTAGTCAATGTAGTGCACTACTTTTGACCATAGGGCTCTATTCAATGTAGTGCACTACTTCTGACCATAGGGCTCTTGTCAATGTAGTGCTCTACTTTTGACCATAGGGCTCTAGTCAATGTAGTGCACTACATTGACTAGAGCCATTGAAGTGGCCATTCTAATTTGATCTCTATAACAGGACTGACTAAAGATGCAATGCGTTCTCTATAACAGGACTGACTAAAGATGCTATGTGTGTACTTTACAGCTAAAAATTGGTCATTGTGATTCGTTTCATAGAAGCTGTTGTTATTTAGCTTACAATACACATTCCCTAAATCAAACTAAAACTAAATCATGTATGGAATATGAAATGTTTCTTCAACACATCTGAAACACCTTGAAGAGATGAATCGGATTAAAAGGAATGATGTCTCATTCATTCACTCACCAAACCCTGTTCATGTTTTCAGTTGATCAATGTTGAGGTGACCAAAACACGATTTTATTGATCATTTAATTTAACAATATTGCTCACAGTGACTTTTATTTCCTGAAACATTTTTTGGTCTTTCTTAATTGTTGATGTTAAGAGGAATTGGAGTCTGGCATTTCCAGTGTCTCGTCCGGCTACGCTGGACTGTATGGATGTTCAACCGTAGAAATACACATGCTGTAGAACACTCAAAGTCACGTAATAGGATCTCTATGTGTTCAACATAATACAGGAAGTAATTCTCATTCACACGCAAGACATTCATCTTTGACCGACCATAGAATGTCAAAGGCACTAATTCAACAGCTAGCTGAGGGTATTGGTACGATGAAAGATAGTTTGTAAAGATGTGGAGACTGACCACATGAATATCATCATCATGATTCATCTTCTCATACTGGACTAGAGCCGTGTTAAAGAACCAGAACCATCATGATTCATCTTCTCATACTGGACTAGAGCCGTGTTAAAGAACCAGAACCATCATGATTCATCTTCTCATACTGGACTAGAGCCGTGTTAAAGAACCAGAACCATCATGATTCATCTTCTCATACTGGACTAGAGCCGTGTTAAAGAACCAGAACCATCATGATTCATCTTCTCATACTGGACTAGAGCCGTGTTAAAGAACCAGAACCATCATGATTAATCTTCTCATACTGGACTAGAGCCGTGTTAAAGAACCAGAACCATCACGATTCATCTTCTCATACTGGACTAGGGCAGTGTTAAAGAACCAGAACCATCACGATTCATCTTCTCATACTGGACTAGGGCAGTGTTAAAGAACCAGAACCATCATGATTCATCTTCTCATACTGGACTAGGGCAGTGTTAAAGAACCAGAACCATCACGATTCATCTTCTCATACTGGACTAGAGCCGTGTTAAAGAACCAGAACCATCATGATTCATCTTCTCATACTGGGCTAGATTGGGACATAAAGATCCCAGAATCAATAGAGTCCTTATCGACGGGGGGGGGGGGGGGGGCTCTGTAAATATAGATGATATTTAAATGCTTAACACAACTTTCAATACATCACACAGCAAGTAAAATGTAATTCCACATACAGAGAGTCCACAAGGTTTAAGGTCAAGGGTAGAAAACATACCACACACACAAAACCTCTGTGCTATGAAGAGTAGTCTATAGTTCTCTCAGAGCAGAGATGTTCTGTTTATTGTGTTGAAAGGCCTCCGTATCAAGTTTGAGTGGAATAAAGGGGCAGACCTGTCTATGAGGCAGTAATGTCTTGTAGGGCACATTAAGCCATCAAATAGGCTGCCGCCGGAAGCATTGTTGAAAAAGTACATGCGGGGGTTGGTGATTTGGCCTTGGCTTAACAAGGGAAAAGGGCTGGATGGAAGCTTTCAGCTTTTAGCGGCTCAAAACAAGTAGTTTCATGCAATGGGAAGGCTGCTTCTCTCTCTCCCCACTCTCTCTTCTCCTACCCTCTCACCCCTCTCTCTTCTCTCTCTCTCTCTACTCCCCTCCCCTCCCCCTTTCTCAAAATATGTTTTTCGCCACAAACAATTTACTTTTCATACAGCAGATAATGCCCCCTTTTTCCTCTCTAGTTCTCCAGCCCTTACAACCCCACTTCCAGCTCCCTCCTAACCCCCTCTCAGCCCCCTCCTAGCCCCCTCTCAGCCCCCTCCCAGCCCCCAACATAGCCCCCTCCCAGCCCCCTCCCAGCCCCCACCTTAGCCCCCTCCTAGTTCTCTTCCAGCTCCCTCCTAACCCCCTCTCAGCCCCCTCCCAGCCCCCACCCTAGCCCCACCCATAGCCCCCTCCTAGCCCCCACCCCAGACCCCCACCCAGCCCACCTCCTAGCCCCCTCCTAGCCCCCTTTCAGCTCCCTCCTAACCCCCTCTCAGCCCCCTCCCAGCCCCCACCATAGACCCCTCCCAGCCCCCACCCTAGCACCCTCCTATCCCCAACCCCAGACCCCCACCTAGCCCCCGCCTAGCCCCCTCATAGCCCCCACCACAGACCCCCACCCAGCCCCCTCATAGCCCCCTTCCAGCTCCCTCCTACCCCCTCTCAGCCCCCTCCCAGCCCCCACCCTAGCCCCACCCATAGCCCCCTCCTAGCCCCCACCCCAGACCCCCACCCAGCCCACCTCCTAGCCCCCTCCTAGCCCCCTTTCAGCTCCCTCCTAACCCCCTCTCAGCCCCCCTCCCAGCCCCCACCATAGACCCCTCCCAGCCCCCACCCTAGCACCCTCCTATCCCCAACCCCAGACCCCCACCTAGCCCCCGCCTAGCCCCCTCATAGCCCCCACCACAGACCCCCACCCAGCCCCCTCATAGCCCCCTTCCAGCTCCCTCCTACCCCCCTCTCAGCCCCCTCCCAGCCCCCACCCTAGCACCCCCTATCCCCAACCCCAGACCCCCACCTAGCCCCCTCCTAGCCCCCTCCTAGCCCCCTTCCAGCTCCCTCCTACCCCCTCTCTCAGCCCCCTCCCAGCCCCCACCCTAGACCCCTCCCAGCCCCACCCTAGCACCCTCCTATCCCCAACCCCAGCCCCCCACCTAGCCCCCTCCTAGCCCCCCGCCTAGCCCCCCGCCTAGACCCCCTCCTCCTAGCCCCCTCCTAGCCCCCCACCTAACCCCCTCTCAGCCCCCTCCCAGCCCCCACCATAGACCCCTCCCAGCCCCCACCCTAGCACCCTCCTATCCCCAACCCCAGACCCCCTCCTAGCCCCCTCCTAGCCCCCACCTAGCCCCCTCCTAGCCCCCTCCTAGCCCCCTCCTAGTCCCCACCTAGCCCCCTCCTAGCCCCCTCCTAGCCCCCTCCTAGCCTCCTCCTAGCCCCCTCCTAGCCCCCTCCTAGCCCCCTCCTAGCCTCCTCCCATCAAACACTTTGTGCTGTGTTGCGCTGCTCCCCTGAGTGGTTCCTCAACCACACTAACATGCTGTGATTCGAACAGTCTGTCGTGGTGGAGGACGTGTTGTCCTAAAGGATCAATAGCCATGGATTCCATGCACAAAGCTAAGGTGACAGGCGAGACTGTGAGAAAAGAGAGCGTTGACCTTTGAGAATAAGCATCTTCCAACGTGTGTGTGTGTGTGTGTGTGTGCGTGTGTGTGTGTGTGTGTGTTCGCTGACACCCCACTGCGTCTGCAACTTGTGGATCACCTTATTCACCCAGACAGTACCAATCTCAGGAAAGGGAGTTGATCTTTGTAAACAAGTCCACAGCCAGGTACAAACACCAATGTCTACATTTCCCTTGATGTTGTTTTTGTGTCCATGCGTTTACCTGCTGTGTGTTCCTCCTCCCTCTCGTCTTGTCCCATCACTAGTCCTCCCCAGGTTCCTCCTCCCTCTCGTCTTGTCCTATCACTAGTCCTCCCCAGGTTCCTCCTCCCTCTCATCTTGTCCTATCACTAGTCCTCCCCAGGTTCATCCTCCCTCTCGTCTTGTCCTATCACTTGTCCTCCAAATGTTGTTGTTTCACAAACCCTCACTGTGTGACTGTGTTGTGGCTGCAGTTGTTTATTTCAGGTTTTCAGTATTTCAGTTTCAGTCCTAAACTCCCATTTCAGTGGCGAGCTTCCAGGGGCTGGCTAATTTACATGGTATATGCTAGAACCTGTGCAAGTACAATGAAACCCTGACAGAAAATCTATATTTGTCGTCTGGAATGATTCATTCGCTGCTTTCTCTTTTTCCTCTCCCTTTGCTGGAGTCAATTCTCTTGTGGACCAACCTCTCACTGACAAATATCTCACAGGCCAGGGTGGGGTCTTATGCTGAACGTTGGATAAAAGTTGAGAAATAACAGTTAAACCATGATTTTTCCACACCTCGTTATTACCTATTACCTATTCATATGTTGTCCTGACGGAACTAACAGTTTGACACATTTCATGTTAAAGCTACTCTACATTTCTTGAGTGTTAAAGTGACATATTGAAATCATGCATGTATGAAGCAGCAGTATTCCAGGAATAAGTTGGTGCCTTGGCTCTATGAGTGGAGGAGCAGCAGTGTCTCTGTATTGTCTGCGTGTTCTGTTACTGAACATCAGGGGGCAGTGTGACCTGAGCTATATCCTGCACGGATGACTTTTTGTCCATCAAACTGGTGCAGTCTTTTTCTTGTTTCAAGGGATAGGGGGGGGAATACTGCATTGCACAGTGTGTTTGCATGGGGAGGACAACATAGGCCAGGACTACGTAGACTTATCTATCCATGGATTTACGCTCCTAACCGCTCTCATTTCTACATCTCAATTATGTTTGGCCAAGCCCACTCTACATGTGTAATTAGCCTTTACTTTGATGTGTCGGAAATAACACTCCACATTCTCTGTAGTGTACTTCTTGTGACCAGGGCCCATAAAGTAAGTGAAGGAGGCTCCTCTCTGACCAAAAGTAGTGCACTATAGAGAATGGGTTGCAATTTGGCCTCAGACTGAAGTTACAGATGGACCCATGATGACTTAACTATAGATGGACCCACAATGACTTAACTATAGATGGACCCACAATGACTTAACTATAGATGGACCCACAATGACTTAACTATAGATGGACCCACAATGACTTAACTATAGATGGACCCATGATGACTTAACTACAGATGGACCCACAATGACTTAACTACAGATGGACCCATGATGACTTAACTATAGATGGACCCACAATGACTTAACTATAGATGGACCCACAATGACTTAACTATAGATGGACCCATGATGACTTAACTACAGATGGACCCACAATGACTTAACTATAGATGGACCCACGATGACTTAACTACAGATGGACCCATGATGACTTAACTACAGATGGATCCACGATGACTTAACTACAGAGATGGATCCACGATGACTTAACTACAGATGGACCCACAATGACTTAACTATAGATGGACCCACGATGACTTAACTATAGATGGACCCACGATGACTTAACTACAGATGGACCCATGATGACTTAACTACAGATGGATCCACGATGACTTAACTACAGATGTGTTTCTTTATTCTGTCCCCAATAATAAATTATTATTATTAATTGTTTTAAAGGAAGCTTTTACTTTTTCGACCTACTTCCTTCAATATGAATAGAAAATAACACACTGCTATCTAATCATTTCAATCACCTCTGTTTAGTTAAAGGACAAGAGAGATAGAGAATATTGTAGGTGTGTGGTTGGAGGGTTTACTTAGTGCCCTGTCCCAAATGGCAAACTATTCCCTATGGGCCCTGGTCAAAGAAGTGCACTAAATAGGTTATATGGGGCCATTTGGGATGCAGCCCCTACTGATGTCTATTCTCAGACTAATCACAGAGTGAAGATGACATGTTCTGTCAATATTAACATTCATACCCACAGTCAGATCAAATTAATTTCTCTGCTTGGGTTCCACTGCGTTATGAGGCCCTAAGATGCTGAACACAATGTATGTTCCATCCCCTTATGTATTCCTCTCGAGGCGGACTCTAGTGAGCTCCAAATGGAACCCTAGTCCCTATTGGTTCTGGTCAAAAGTAGTGCACTATATAGGAGATAGGATGCCATTTCAGATTTAGTCCTAACTAACATGTAACAATGTTATCTGGCGTGATAATGTTTTCCATGGATCGGATGAGGTTTTACATTAGTATAAACGTGTAGTAAATTTACTGACATGTAAATTGGGGCATATTTTAATGAAAATATAAGGCTGTTGCCCTTCTCAGTTAAAATGAAAAGAGAATCTGTTAACAGTGAAGGATTCATTTTTTCACCTCACTAAGCAGTATTCTCATAAGGTTTCAACGATATAATCCTGTGAAAAATTCTAGATTTGATATATATTCTAGTCATACATATTCTATATGAATCTTTACACATGCATAATGTTTTATAATCATAACACACGAGGAGCCTGTTAGAATGCCTATTTCAATACACCTAGCTAACGATTCAGGTCTGAGTTACGTCCGTCTGGAACTCACAGTAACCATAAGATCTTGCTCCTTTCACTGTCATATGATTCTGTCTATATGATGTCTATGTGATTGAATCAAGCACTCTTGTTCAATCCATGTTCAGAAGGATGCAGTTCAGGTTTGGTTACGTCCTTTAGAAACAGTGCTAGAGTCTTAAATTGTGTAGCCCAGACGAGACCCTGTGAAAGTTATATATTTACAATAGACATTTTCCCAGAATGCACATTTTCTCACTGTTTCTATAGTGTGATATATCTTACACAATGTTGGCGTAGTCTAAATATTTTCATCCTGACGTGCAGACAGACCCATTCAAGCACTTTGATTCAACACAGACAAGGATGGATCTCTTTATTCAATGCACCCAGGTATTCAACATTCAATTCAACCAAGGATGAATGTAGCTTTGGGCTTCTATCCTTTAGAAACCTCCATGATCTATATTGTGAAACACAGACCAAGGTGGTGTCTCAAAAGACAACCTATTCCCCCGTAGGGTCCTGGTCAAAAGTAGTGCACTACTACCCATAGGGTCCTGGTCAAAAGTAGTGCACTACTACCCATAGGGTCCTGGTCAAAAGTAGTGCACTATATAGGAAATAGGGTACCATTTTGATGTACCCCCCCCCTCCCCACACCAAACCTGGAGCCCACCATTTCTCCCATCGCAATTACAATGGGAGCCCACCATTTCCCCCATCGCAATCACAATAGGAGCCCACCATTTCCCCCATCGCAATCACAATGGGAGCCCACCATTTCCCCCATCGCAATCACAATAGGAGCCCACCATTTCCCCCATCGCAATCACAATGGGAGCCCACCATTTCCCCCATCGCAATCACAATATGAGCCCACCATTTTTCCCATCGCAATCACAATAGGAGCCCACCATTTCCCCCATCGCAATTACAATGGGAGCCCACCATTTCCCCCATCTCAATCACAATAGGAGCCCACCATTTCCCCCATCGCAATCACAATGGGAGCCCACCATTTTTCCCATCGCAATCACAATAGGAGCCCACCATTTCCCCCATCGCAATCACAATGGGAGCCCACCATTTCCCCCATCGCAATTACAATGGGAGCCCACCATTTCCCCCATCGCAATCACAATGGGAGCCCACCATTTCTCCCATCGCAATCACAATGGGAGCCCACCATTTTTCCCATCGCAATCACAATAGGAGCCCACCATTTCCCCCATCGCAATTACAATGGGAGCCCACCATTTCCCCCATCGCAATCACAATGGGAGCCCACCATTTCCCCCATCGCAATTACAATAGGAGCCCACCATTTCCCCCATCACAATCACAATGGGAGCCCACCATTTCCCCCATCGCAATCACAATGGGAGCCCACCATTTCCCCCATCGCAATTACAATGGGAGCCCACCATTTCTCCCATCACAATATTATTGTAGCAGGAGTTGAGATACCATAACGTCTCATAGAAGCCATGTCACCAAGGCAACGCTGACAAAATTCATCTAACATTAATTTCTGTCTCTCTATTAGGATTTACAAAAAATAACTTAGATTTTTCCAAAGCTAGATGCAATTAGTCTCAGATTTTACATGCAAATTAAATAACTTGTTTCCATGGAACCTAAAAGGGATGGTTCAATGATTTTACATATTTAGATATTTAGTTTCCTTACCTTGAAAGCAGTCTATGGAGTCTAAGGAGTGAATGTAAGTCACATTTTGGTTTTGTTAAAAGAAAAATATAGCCACTGCCAACAATTAGCAACATTAGCATCTTTTGGACCAATTCCTTATGGCAAGCCAATCTCGTTAAAACGAATATCTGAATATGTTAAAATCGATGAACTGTCCCTTTTAGTCCACAGACATATTCCCTGTGCTAGTGAATGCAACGTGGGGTCTCAGGTCTGGCTGCATTAACATTTGATAAGATATGTGGTTTACAACTCCCAGCAGCTCGCCACATTCAGACAGTGACCTTCCAGACAACGGTACATTTTTCAGACCTTTACAACGCGTGCTGCTTCACTTTTCACGCTCATCTCAAAAGTATTTTTTAAATTTAAACCATGAAATGCATTTTGTTTTCTTTACATAACTGCATGTAATGAAATTATCCTCCCTTCTTGAAATCTCCATGCATGGAGATTACTCAATGTAAATGTTTATTTCTGTGGTGATAAATTCTTTGTGGGACGATATTAAGTTAGTTTTCCCAAGATGATCTTTGTTTTCTTGTGTAACTTGGCTCATGGGACTTCTCCTCATCTTACAGGTTATCAAGACAAAGCAGAGTCCCAAATGGCTTCATATTACCTTTAAAGTGCACTACTTTTGACTGGGGCCCATTAGGCTCTGGTCAAAAGTAGTGCACTACAACTCATAGGGTCCTGGTCAAAAGTAGTGCACTATATAGGGAATAGGGTGCCATTGGGCCCTGGTAAAAAGTAGTGCACTATATAGGGAATAGGGTGCCATTGGGCCCTGGTGAAAAGTAGTGTACTATATAGGGAATAGGGTGCCATTGGGCCCTGATCAAAAGTAGTGCACTTTATAGGGAATAGGGTGCCATTTCAGATGCGACAAGGTCCACACAGAATTCACGGAAGAGAATTGGGAAACATGATTACAGTGATTGATTTTTATAACTGCTCAGTTGTTTATTATCCTCTGTTGAATCCTTGCTAATCTAATATGGGAAAATGTATTGTACAACGGAGCGCCAAGAGACTGCTTTATCGTGATGGCGAATAGCTAACAGACTTTAAGCTTACAGGTGAAAAGTGCACAGAGAGAGTCAGGGGGGGGGGTGGGGGGTGGGGGGTGGATATAACACGTAATAAATCCTGAACGTCTGCAAGTCTGTTTCAAAAGGAATAATATCCTCTATATACATTGTGAACGGTCCAACCCTTGAGCATGAAGACAAAAAGGCCAGGGTACAGGAGATGAGAAAGATATGAAACTATATATTATTGTGTATTTTCTTTCTCCATGGCAACGCTGTGTTCCATAATTCAAACGATCATAAAATGTCTTCCTATTATTATGGTAAACAAAGACACCGTCTGCTTGAGTTGTTCATTTGAATTCGGATCATTTCAAATCTGATCCTTTTAAATCTGATCTCCGTGAGAAGAGAAAAAAAAGCAACATTAACTTGCTTAAGTTGTTAATTTGTTCATAGTTATATTCCCATCTAATCATGTGTGTTGTCTTCACCTGTATAAAGGTTCTTAAAGAACACACAGACAGAAAGCAGAGGACCTGTCATGTCCAATGGTTTTCCTATTGCTCAACATTTACAGTAATGTATGTGTCACGTTCTGACCATAGTTCTTGTGTGTTTTCCCTTGTTCTAGTGCTGGTCACGACGTGGGCATTCTATGTTGCGTGTCTAGTTTGTCTATTTCTATGTTTTGCCTGATATGGTTCTCAATCAGAGTCAGGTGTTAGTCATTGTCTCTGATTGGGAACCATATTCATGTAGCCTGTTTTGTGTTGGGATTTGTGGGTGATTGTTTCCTGTCTCTGTGTTCTCTGCACTAGATAGGACTGTTCTTGGGTTTTGCCACGTTTTTGGTCGTGTAGTGTGTTCATGTTGAGTTTCTGTAATTAAAGAACCATGGACACTTACCACGCTGTGCTTTGCTCCTCTCCCTCCCAGGAAGAAAGCCATTACAGTATGTCTTGCATCAGAATTACATAGATTTGTCTCCCTATTCCTTAAATGTTACAACCACTTAATTTGTTTATAAGTGGGTGTAGAGTTCAGCACTTAACTGCAAACTGACATAAACAATGACTGGTTTGGAGAGGACAGGTAGTGTAGGGGGACGTATGGGAAGTTAAGTGACTGGTTTGGAGAGGACAGGTAGTGTAGCATGCAAAAGCTCAGAGCACTGGAGCCCTGTGCCAAAAAAAGTCTTATGACATTTGGTGTAAACAGATGAACTCCCTACACATCACTGCACAATTCACAGGGATACATGCAGCTCGCAATGATAAAACACATTGACTGATCCTTCCTAGGCCTGTATTCACAGTGTCTCAGAGTAGTGCTAATCTAAGATCAGTTCACCATAATAATTCATTAAAAAAATGACATGGACAGGTAGGATCCTAGATTTTAGACAATCCGATGCTAAGAAGCTTTCTGAATATGGGCCTTGATGCTGAATAGTCCCTGGAATGAATGGTTCTTTGGGTAAAAAAATAATAAACACCACTGGTTTCTGCCAGACAATATGGCCAATTAGGATGGGTAAAGAATACTGTTAAAAAATAAATAATAATAATCCTAAAATATTCCTAAATCACTCTTTGGAAACATAAGCACTGCATGATTGTCTAGAAAATAAGGCCAATTACCATGGATACAGAGAAGTATTTTGGTGTTTATTAAAGTGTTTGTTAAGAAAGCACACAATGTGCAGAAAAAAACCCGTCACGATACTGAGGATAATCACTGGGCCATCATTTGCCTTTTTTTATTTATATTTTGCCTACAGGCTCCGAGGGATAAACTATTTTTTTCCCCGTTACTTTGTATTCAGCCCTCATGCACCGAGCCGAGGCTTAACCCTCTCACAAAATCTGCCCCCCCCCCCCCCATTCTGTGCTAATTAGCTGATCTGTTTTCAAGATATCTGAGAATTTTATTTAACTTACTTAGATATACACAATTTGTATGCCAGGTATATCAGTATACACGGCAGCTGTAATATCAACGATATGGCAGTAAATATCACGTGTGTGTAGCATCATAGAGAATTGTCAATGGAATCTTTCAATGTCCACACAGTATGTCTGTGTGTGCTCAAGAGACCCCAGAGAAAACAGACAGTGCATATGTGTTATGGACACTATCTAGCTACAGTAGCCTGCCCTGTAGAGTATCATAAGAACAGTTTTAGGTAGTGTACTATTCCTGCTGTTTGTGTGAAATATAGGGATCAGTCTAAGAATGAATCCACAGTTAATAATAGACCACACAACAAAGGGGTCAGCACCTTTCCCTGCTTTGCTTTGCTGTGCAAACGAACGGACTGCCCTGTGAAATATCTCCTTGTTGGAGATACAAACAGCCTCTCCTTCAACTACTGCTCCCCGGGTAACAGCCAGCCAGCCAGCCAGCCAGCCAGCCAGCCAGCCAGAAAAAAGCAGAATAGGCAGAGGATCAACAACACACACAGACACATGCACACTCAGATTATAGGGACTAGGGTGCTATTTTAGGATGCATCCTAGGAGTCTCTCAGACATAAAACTGGATTTAGGCCCTGGAGGCAACGGGAGAGAGTGAGCAGCTCCACCTCAGAGTTTGCCTTTATCGTTGGTGTTAAATGTGGCTAAAAACAAGACATGAACACGTCTGAAATAACGACGGCGGTCAAGTCAAATACGACAGCAGATATATGGATGAGGCCGTGATCTGGTTCATATGACCTCCAGTTGAAGCCTTTTGGATGAGGCCGTGATTGGGTTCATATGACCTTTTGAATGAGTCTGTGATTGGGTTCATATGACCTCTAGTTGAAGCCTTTTGGATGAGGCCGTTATTGGGTTCATATGACCTCTTGTTTTTGCCTAATGGATGAGGCCGTTATTGGGTTCATATGACCTCTTGTTTAAGCCTAATGGATGAGGCCGTTATTGGGTTCATATGACCTCTTGTTTAAGCCTTTTGGATGAGGCCGTTATTGGGTTCATATGACCTCTTGTTTAAACCTTTTGGATGAGGCCATGATTGGGTTCATATGACCTTTTGGATGAGGCCGTTATTGGGTTCATATGACCTCTTGTTTAAGCCTTTTGGATGAGGCCGTTATTGGGTTCATATGACCTCTTGTTTAAGCCTTTTGGATGAGGCCGTTATTGGGTTCATATGACCTCTTGTTTAAGCCTTTTGGATGAGGCCGTTATTGGGTTCATATGACCTCTTGTTTAAACCTTTTGGATGAGGCCATGATTGGGTTCATATGTTGACCTTTTGGATGAGGCCGTTATTGGGTTCATATGACCTCTTGTTTAAGCCTTTTGGATGAGGCCGTTATTGGGTTCATATGACCTCTTGTTTAAGCCTTTTGGATGAGGCCGTTATTGGGTTCATATGACCTCTTGTTTAAACCTTTTGGATGAGGCCATGATTGGGTTCATATGACCTTTTGGATGAGGCCGTTATTGGGTTCATATGACCTCTTGTTTAAGCCTTTTGGATGAGGCCGTTATTGGGTTCATATGACCTCTTGTTTAAGCCTAATGGATGAGGCCGTTATTGGGTTCATATGACCTCTTGTTTAAGCCTTTTGGATGAGGCCGTTATTGGGTTCATATGACCTCTTGTTTAAACCTTTTGGATGAGGCCATGATTGGGTTCATATGACCTTTTGGATGAGGCCGTTATTGGGTTCATATGACCTCTTGTTTAAGCCTTTTGGATGAGGCCGTTATTGGGTTCATATGACCTCTTGTTTAAGGCTTGTGTCTCATTCTTTTTTTCTATTACATAATACATTTTATCAAACACAACTCACTTGTAATGACTGACACTCACTAGATTGAATGAATGGCTCATTTAAATGTAGGAAGGCAAGAGGCGGCTGAGGTTCCTGCCTTGAAAATGTAGTTCAAGAGAAAGAGCTGTCTGACGAGGCAGAATCTAATTATTTAATGTCATCTCATTTAGCACTCCAACACGATCTCCCCTTTCCGAAATATCATACATATGATTGATTCGCTGAGATTGAAGTTATATTAAGAGCATGTTTTACATCTCTGAGGATACTCACATCACAGAGGAGAGCTGAATACAACCCTTTAGGTGTCTACTTGTAGGGATGAAGGGGGGGAACTGCTTGGTGCCCTTGGCATCTCTAGGTAGATGATGATCCTCTCCACATTAGTGGCACACTATTCACTTAGGCATGTCATTTATTATGAGGGAGAAAACTTTTTGTTCATATTTTTCATACAGACGCAAATGGTATCATGTGTACGAGTAAACAGGTATTCAACTGTATCTATAGCTACTACACGTTTATGTTGTTGGCTTCCCTGTTTCATTTCAGACTTTCCTTTTATTCCCTCTCGATGTGATTTACAGCTTTTCAAATCAGATGTATTGGTCGCGTACACAGATCTGCAGATGTTATCGCAGGTGCAGTGAAATGCTAACTGTGCCCTGAATTATTGGGCACCTTGTGTAAAAATCAACAACAAATCCTGTGGAAAAATGTAATTGATGTTTATCTTTTATTTTATTTTCTTTCACCTTTATTTAACTGGTTGAAAACAAGTTCTCATTTACAACTGTGACCTGGCCAAGGTAAAGCAAAGCAATGAGACACAAACAACAACACAGAGTTTCACATGGGATAAACAAGCATATAGTTAATAATACAGTAGAAAAAGTCTATATACAGTGTGTGCAAATGAGGTGAGATAAGGGAGGAAAGGAAATAAATAGGCCATAGTGGTGAAGTAATTACAATATACCAATTAAACACTGGAATGGTAGATCTGCAGAAGATATAAGATATAAGAGATATAAGACTCCAGCTTCAGTGATTTTTGCTGTTCGTTCCAGTCATTGGCAGCAGAGAACTGGAAGGAAAGGTGGCCAATGGAGGAGTTGGCTTTGGGGATGACCAGTGCAATATACCTGCTGGAGCTCGTGCTACGGGTGTTGCTATGGTGACCAGTGAGCTGAGATAAGGCAAGGCTTTACCTAGCAAAGACATGACCTGGAGCCAGTGGGTTTGGCGATGAAAATGAAGTAAGGGCCAGCCAATGAGAGCATACAAGTCACAGTGGTGGGTAGTATATGGGGCTTTAGTGACAAGATGGATGGCACTGTGATATACTACATCCAATTTCCTGAGTAGAGTGTTGGAGGCTATTTTAGATGACATCGCCGAAGTCAAGGATTGGTAGGATAGTCAGTTTTACGAGGGTAAGTTTGGCAGGAGGCTTTGAGGAGGCTTTGTTGCGAAATAGGAAGCCGATTCTAGATTTGATTTTAGGTTTGGAGATACTTAATGTGAGTCTGGAAGAAGAGTTTACATTCTAACCAGACACCTAGGTATTTGTAGTTAGAACTGTATTCTAAGTCAGTACCGTCCAGAGTACTGATGCTAGACGGGCGGGCGGATGGATGCTAGACGGGCGGGCGGATGGATGCTAGACGGGCGGGCGGATGGATGCTAGACGGGCCGGCGGATGGATGCTAGACGGGCCGGCGGATGGATGCTAGACGGGCGGGCGGATGGATGCTAGACGGGCCGGCGGATGGATGCTAGACGGGCCGGCGGATGGATGCTAGACGGGCCGGCGGATGGATGCTAGACGGGCCGGCGGATGGATGCTAGACGGGCCGGCGGATGCAGGCAGCAAGCAGTAGAAGAGAATGCATTTAGTTTACTCGCATTTAAGAGCAGTTGGAGGCCATGGAAGGAGTGTTGTATGGCATTGAAGCTCATCTGGAGGTTTGTTACAACACATTGCCCAAAGAAGAGCCAGAAGTATACAGAATGGTGTCGTCTGCATAAGAGGTGGATCAGATAATCACCAGCAGCAAGAGCAACATCATAGATGAATAAACAGAAAAGAGTCGGCCTGAGAATTGAACCCTGTGGCACCCCCATAGAGACTGCCAGAGGTCCGGACAACAGGCCCTCCGATTTGACACACTGAACACTATCTGAGAAGTAGTTGGTGAACCAGGCGAGGCAGTCATTTGAGAAACCAAGGCTATTGAATCTGCCGATATGAATGCGGTGATTGACAGAGTTGAAAGCTTTGGCCAGGTCGATGAAGATGGCTGCACAGTATTGTCTTTTATCGATGGGGTTATAATATCATTTAAGACCTTGAGAGTAGCTGAGGTGCATCCATGACCAGTTCGGAAACCAGATTGCATAGCAGAGAAGGTAAGGTGGGATTTGAAATCGTCGGTGAACTGTTTGTTAACTTGGCTTTCGAAGACTTTAGAAAGGAGGGAAGGATAGATATAGTTTTGTAACAGTTTGGGTCTAGAGTGTCTCCCCCTTTGAAGAGGGGGATGACCGCGGCAGCTTTCCAAACTTTAGGAATCTCAGACGATACGAAAGAGAGGTTGAACAGGCTAGTAATAGAATCAGCTTGATCTTACACTCAAAATATAATATGAATCTAAACTTTATTTGTGTACCTCAAACAGGCTGTTGGTTCACCCTAACTCCATGACCGTTCCCACTCTATTGTTTACTGTATGTACAGTGTGTATTAATGTTCTCAGTGGACCTCAAACAGGCTGTTGGTTCGCTCACCATAACTCCACTACACTACCTCCCAAATGGCATCCTATTCCCTATATAGTGCACTACTTTTGTCCAGCACCCATAGGGCTCATAAGGCTCTGGTCAAAAGTAGAGCACTACATAAGGGTGCCATTTGGGATACATTCACTGGCTCTATGGATTGTTTGCCCAGCTATTGATTACTATCACAACCTGTTACTATTGATTATTATCAGAACCTGGTACTATTGATTATTATCACAACCTGGTACTATTGATTATTATCACAACCTGGTACTATTGATTATTATCACAACCTGTTACTATTGATTACTATCACAACCTGCAGTCATTTCTAATTTGCATTGCTACCATGTTACCGTGAATGCTGCTCTTCTTTCAATAATGGGGCGAATGTGAAAAACACCAATTCAGTTGCCTCTTGGAATAGACTCTCACTATAATACATCCCCTATTATTTCATGTCCTCTTTGTTTTGCCATCCATCCCTCCTCAGTGCTTTATACAGGACCACATGTCAGACATCTAGCCAGTTTACTGAGGCTCATAGAGATAACATTTTCCCTGTAAATCGGTGAGCAGTAGTGCACTGCTCTATGGGCCCTGTTCAACAGTAGTACACTGTAAAGCTAATTTGGAGGAGGAGGAGGAGGAGTGTGAAGATGTGTGAATTGTTAGCAGTTCTGTAGCCCAGCCAGCCAGCAGTAGCTACTTCAGTGGGGAGAACAGAGAGATGATAATGGGTGGAACGTATCGAGGAACAGGAGCCCATGTATGTCTGGCTAAAGAATAATTGCTCCTCTTTCGAGAGCCTCTAATTGGCTGTCTCTGTACTCTGGCTCTGTGCTTCAGTCAGAAGAACACTTCAAGCCCAGAGAGTCAGCTAGGCAGCGTACTGTGTTGTTGAGTTAGGTCGAACTCTGCCTCTGTTCCCCTTGTCAGCCCAGAGAGTCAGCTAGGCCGCGTACTGTGTTGTCTGTTCCCCTCGTCAGCCCAGAGAGTCAGCTAGGTGGTGTACTGTATTGTCTGTTCCCCTAGTCAGCTCAGAGAGTCAGCTAGGCCGCGTACTGTGTTGTCTGTTCCCCTCGTCAGCCCAGAGAGTCAGCTAGGTGGTGTACTGTATTGTCTGTTCCCCTAGTCAGCCCAGAGAGTCAGCTAGGCCGCGTACTGTGTTGTCTGTTCCCCTCGTCAGCCCAGAGAGTCAGCTAGGTGGAGTACTGTATTGTCTGTTCCCCTAGTCAGCCCAGAGAGTCAGCTAGGCGGAGTACTGTGTTGTCTGTTCCCCTCGTCAGCCCAGAGAGTCAGCTAGGTGGTGTACTGTATTGTCTGTTCCCCTAGTCAGCCCAGAGAGTCAGCTAGGCCGCGTACTGTGTTGTCTGTTCCCCTCGTCAGCCCAGAGAGTCAGCTAGGTGGTGTACTGTATTGTCTGTTCCCCTAGTCAGCCCAGAGAGTCAGCTAGGCCGCGTACTGTGTTGTCTGTTCCCCTCGTCAGCCCAGAGAGTCAGCTAGGTGGAGTACTGTATTGTCTGTTCCCCTAGTCAGCCCAGAGAGTCAGCTAGGCGGAGTACTGTGTTGTCTGTTCCCCTCGTCAGCCCAGAGAGTCAGCTAGGTGGTGTACTGTATTGTCTGTTCCCCTAGTCAGCCCAGAGAGTCAGCTAGGCGGAGTACTGTGTTGTCTGTTCCCCTCGTCAGCCCAGAGAGTCAGCTAGGTGGTGTACTGTATTGTCTGTTCCCCTAGTCAGCCCAGAGAGTCAGCTAGGCCGCGTACTGTGTTGTCTGTTCCCCTCGTCAGCCCAGAGAGTCAGCTAGGTGGTGTACTGTGTTGTCTGTTCCCCTCGTCAGACCAGAGAGTCAGCTAGGCGGAGTACTGTGTTGTCTGTTCCCCTCGCCAGCCCAGAGAGTCAGCTAGGTGGCGTACTGGGTTGTCTGTTCCCCTAATCAGCCCAGAGAGTCAGCTAGGCGGAGTACTGTGTTGTCTGTTCCCCTAGTCAGCCCAGAGAGTCAGCTAGGTGGTGTACTGTGTTGTCTGTTCCCCTCGTCAGACCAGAGCGTCAGCTAGGCGGAGTACTGTGTTGTCTGTTCCCCTCGTCAGCCCAGAGAGTCAGCTAGGTGGAGTACTGTATTGTCTGTTCCCCTAGTCAGCCCAGAGAGTCAGCTAGACGGCGTACTGTGTTGTTGGATGCACGTTTTGTATTTTATTTTCTTCCTACTCCCTTCGAAGTTCACTACTTTTGACCAGGGCCATTTAAATTGGTGGTTTTATTTAACCTCCAAGTCTATATATATATTTTTTTTTTGTTTTCTCCCATTGCTGGACATAATAGATGGTTAAAAAACACCAGGATATCAGCTCCAACTGATTTTAAATTGCGGAAATTTGTTCGCAAGTATTGCCACTCATAATAGAGAGACACGTGTTCATATATACATGTAAGCAAGGTTTGAAATTATAAGGTTTTAGTAAAATATTATACCTGTTTGGTATTCTTGTGTTCTGGCCCCCTGACCATCCGCTCAATAAAATATTGGCCCGTGCCTGGATCTAGATAATGATCCCTGTCATAGGGTATAGTGCATTGTACAGGGAATAGGGGGCCATAGTGCACTATATAGGGAACAGGGGGCCATTTGGGACTGAACCCTACTCCTTTCATCTTTGTTTTGCTCTGACAAATCTCTTTCAGTTTCATTCAGTCGGCAGACTCTTCGTTTGGCCGCGTGGCAGTCCCAAAGAGAGGCTTCCTCCTCTGGATTGTTTTCTCTCTCTGTCTACTGTGGATGTAACCCCCCCCCCCCCCCCCACACACACACACACACACACACACACACACACACACACACACACACACACACACACACACACACACACACACGCGCGCGCTATGAACAGACGGTCGCCCGCCTCTTCCCTCTGACCTGTCTGTGCCCCCTACTCTACTGAGATGTGTCTCCACTAAAGTGTTCTAAGAGGTTCTGTTAGGTTTTGTCCACTGACGGTGACCTTGAAATAGAATCATCGAACAACAAAATAACAACGAGACGTTCCCAGTGCTTGTCGTTGACAATAGCAAGAGCCACTACAGAACCTTGTTTTACAGCTCTGTCGTAATAATCAATATGTGCCTCTATTTGCCAGTCTCCTGGTTCTTATGGAAGCATATTTCCTCACTTACTCCTCTGAGTGACATATTATAACTCCTCTCTCTCTCTATCTCTCTCTGTCCTTTTCTCTCTCTC
>NC_060195.1:7836459-7838959 GCF_021184085.1 Oncorhynchus gorbuscha | reverse complement strand
TGAACTTGTTATCAGTATAAGGTCTATTGGTGATAGGTGGGATGGGCTGAGAGGCGGGATTAAAGAGCTGAGGTCTATTGGTGATAGGTGGGATGGGCTGAGGGAGGCGGGATTAAAGAGCTGAGGTCTATTGGTGATAGGTGGGATGGGCTGAGAGGTGGGATTAAAGAGCTGAGGTCTATGGTGATAAGTGGGATGGTCTGAGAGGCGGGATTAAAGAGCTGAGGTCTATGGTGATAGGTGGGCTGGGCTGAGAGGCGGGATTAAAGAGCTGAGGTCTATTGGTGATAGGTGGGATGTTGATGTTTGGTAATGTATTATTGTTATGTGACTGCTGTCTGTAAAAGTATGATGTACTGTCGTGTAAATGTGTATGTAAAATGTATATATATGTAGCAGACAATCTGTAAAAAAAAAGAAAACCTACAAGATATTTGTCCTCCACAAAGAGGGGGATGGGGGGGTTAAAAAAGTAAGAAAGAAAACCTACAAGATATTTGTCCTCCACAAAGAGGGGGATGGGGGGGTTAAAAAAGTAAGAAAGAAAACCTACAAGATATTTGTCCTCCACAAAGAGGGGGATGGGGGGGTTAAAAAAGTAAGAAAGAAAACCTACAAGATATTTGTCCTCCACAAAGAGGGGGATGGGGGGTTAAAAAAGTAAGAAAGAAAACCTACAAGATATTTGTCCTCCACAAAGAGGGGGATGGGGGTTAAAAAAGTAAGAAAGAAAACCTACAAGATATTTGTCCTCCACAAAGAGGGGGATGGGGGTTAAAAAAGTAAGAAAGAAAACCTACAAGATATTTGTCCTCCACAAAGAGGGGGATGGGGGGTTAAAAAAGTAAGAAAGAAAACCTACAAGATATTTGTCCTCCACAAAGAGGGGGATGGGGGGTTAAAAAAGTAAGAAAGAAAACCTACAAGATATTTGTCCTCCACAAAGAGGGGGATGGGGGTTAAAAAGTAAGAAAGAAAACCTACAAGATATTTGTCCTCCACAAAGAGGGGGATGGGGGGTTAAAAAAGTAAGAAAGAAAACCTACAAGATATTTGTCCTCCACAAAGAGGGGGATGGGGGGTTAAAAAAGTAAGAAAGAAAACCTACAAGATATTTGTCCTCCACAAAGAGGGGGATGGGGGGTTAAAAAAGTAAGAAAGAAAACCTACAAGATATTTGTCCTCCACAAAGAGGGGGATGGGGGGTTAAAAAAGTAAGAAAGAAAACCTACAAGATATTTGTCCTCCACAAAGAGGGGGATGGGGGGGTTAAAAAAGTAAGAAAGAAAACCTACAAGATATTTGTCCTCCACAAAGAGGGGGATGGGGGGGTTAAAAAAGTAAGAAAGAAAGAGAAAGAAAAACAAGAAAGCCTGAGTCCCAAATGGCCCCCTATTCCCTTTACGAGACTTTCGCCCATCGGTCAAAATAAGTTACAGCCGCCATTGGCCAGACAGAAAAGCAGTGGAGACGGCTGTACCCCCGTCTACCCTGTCAACCTGGCAGCTTAAATAAATGGCTACCTCTTGTCCTGTCCAATGGTCCCGCTAATTGTATTTTCTTTTACTCTGTCTGGTTTTGTCAGTGTCCATCACTCTTACAAACTCTCCCGGGTGCCAAGAAGTGTGCTCACAGAGAGGGGCGGCATCGTATGTTTTCAGAAAAGGGGGTGAGAACTAGAGCTCTCCATTATTCTTGGCTTCATAGCCTTTGCATTGTAAGAGGACGTATGAGACGTTAACTCCTCCAGTAATTTGGTCCATGGGTCTCGACTGTGTGAGTAATGGGACAATAACACAACACTCGTGTTACAAATAATGATTTCTTCTCTTACCAGGTTGACTGAGAACACATTGACATCAATGACCTGGGGAAAAGTTGCAGGGGAGAGGAGATGAATGAGCCGGGGGATGATTAGGTGGCCATGATGGTATGAAGGCCAGATTGGGAATTTGGCCCAGACTACAGGGTTAACACCAAGGATCTTTAGTGAACACAGAAAGTCAGGACACAGGAAAGAGTGTTTCCTACTTGCCCTCCAACACCACTTCCAGCAACATCTGGTCTCCCATCCAGGGACTGGACCAGGACCAACCCTGCTTAGCTTCAGAAGCTCTCCTATTGCCTTTTTTTTTTATATCATGCTTTCCGTACAAAGTACATGCAAAACATGTGATATGTATATATATTTTGATATAATATACTGACGTACCAAGCTCCAGTTGTAGTGTAGATACACCTGACTGCTGTAAGTCGTGGTGAGTACTAACGAGGCCTCAGACTGTCATTTGTTTTGCATTTTCATAAATGACACATAGTGGCTGTTGCATATCACCCCATCACACAAGTCCCTGCTCTGAAATGTCACTGTAGCACTGTGTGAATATAAACACTTAACATTTAGTTGCAAATAATGGGATGTGGACAAGGCATTTATAGTGGTGACATTTCAGATCAGTGTCTCCTAATGTTTTTCTGGAAAAGTTGTTAAATCACAGTT
>NC_060195.1:7746459-7831459 GCF_021184085.1 Oncorhynchus gorbuscha | reverse complement strand
GGACACAATGGAGTTGTCAACCATGATGGCGAGATCATGGAACGGGCAGTCCTTCCCCGGGAGGAAGAGCAGCTCCGTCTTGCCGAGGTTCAGCTTGAGGTGGTGATCCGTCATCCACACTGATATGTCTGCCAGACATGCAGAGATGCGATTCACCACCTGGTCATCAGAAGGGGGAAAGGAGAAGATTAATTGTGTGTCGTCTGCATAGCAATGATAGGAGAGACCATGTGAGGTTATGACAGAGCCAAGTGACTTGGTGTATAGCGAGAATAGGAGAGGGCCTAGAACAGAGCCCTGGGGGACACCAGTGGTGAGAGCGCGTGGTGAGGAGACAGATTCTCGCCACGCCACCTGGTAGGAGCGACCTGTCAGGTAGGACGCAATCCAAGCGTGGGCCGCGCCGGAGATGCCCAACTCGGAGAGGGTGGAGAGGAGGATCTGATGGTTCACAGTATCGAAGGCAGCCGATAGGTCTAGAAGGATGAGAGCAGAGGAGAGAGAGTTAGCTTTAGCGGTACGGAGCGCCTCCGTGATACAGAGAAGAGCAGTCTCAGTTGAATGACTAGTCTTGAAACCTGACTGATTTGGATCAAGAAGGTCATTCTGAGAGAGATAGCGGGAGAGCTGGCCAAGGACGGCACGTTCAAGAGTTTTGGAGAGAAAAGAAAGAAGGGATACTGGTCTGTAGTTGTTGACATCGGAGGGATCGAGTGTAGGTTTTTTCAGAAGGGTTGCAACTCTCGCTCTCTTGAAGACGGAAGGGACGTAGCCAGCGGTCAGGGATGAGTTGATGAGCGAGGTGAGGTAAGGGAGAAGGTCTCCGGAAATGGTCTGGATAAGAGAGGAGGGGATAGGGTCTCGCCGTCACAAGACGCGAGATTTCATCTGGAGAGAGAGGGGAGAAAGAGGTCAGAGCACAGGGTAGGGCAGTGTGAGCAGAACTAGCGGTGTCGTTTGACTTAGCAAACGAGGATCGGATGTCGTCGACCTTCTTTTCAAAATGGTTGACGAAGTCATCTGACATGGGACCGTGCCCCAGGACTACCTGACATGATGGCTCCTTGCTGTCCCCAGTCCACCTGACTGTGCTGCTGCTCCAGTTTCAACTGTTCTGCCTTATTATTATTTGACCATGCTGGTCATTTATGAACATTTGAACATCTTGGTCATGTTCTGTTATAATCTCTACCCGGCACAGCCAGAAGAGGACTGGCCACCCCACATAGCCCGGTTCCTCTCTAGGTTTCTTCCTAGGTTTTGGCCTTTCTAGGGAGTTTTTCCTAGCCACCGTGCTTTTACACCTGCATTGTTTGCTGTTTGGGGTTTTAGGCTGGGTTTCTGTACAGCACTTTGAGATATCAGCTGATGTACGAAGGGCTATATAAATACATTTGATTTGATTTGATTTGATCTGCAGAGAGGGAGGAGGGGGGGAGGGGGAGGAGGATTCAGGAGGGAGGAGAAGGTGGCAAAGAGCTTCCTAGGGTTAGAGGCAGAAGCTTGGAATTTAGAGTGGTAGAAAGAGGCTTTAGCAGCAGAGACAGAAGAGGAAAATGTAGAGAGGAGGGAGCGAAAGGATGCCAGGTCCGCAGGGAGGCGAGTTTTCCTCCATTTCCGCTCGGCTGCCCGGAGCCCTGTTCTGTGAGCTCGCAATGAGTCGTCGAGCCACGGAGCGGGAGGGGAGGACCGAGCCGGCCTGGAGGATAGGGGGCATAGAGAGTCAAAGGATGCAGAAAGGGAGGAGAGGAGGGTTGAGGAGGCAGAATCAGGAGATAGGTTGGAGAAGGTTTGAGCAGAGGGAAGAGATGATAGGATGGAAGAGGAGAGAGTAGCAGGGGAGAGAGAGCGAAGGTTGGGACGGCGCGATACCATCCGAGTAGGGGCAGTGTGGGAAGTGTTGGATGAGAGCGAGAGGGAAAAGGATACAAGGTAGTGGTCGGAGATTTGGAGGGGAGTTGCAATGAGGTTAGTGGAAGAACAGCATCTAGTAAAGATGAGGTCGAGCGTATTGCCTGCCTTGTGAGTAGGGGGGAAGGTGAGAGGGTGAGGTCAAAAGAGGAGAGGAGTGGAAAGAAGGAGGCAGAGAGGAATGAGTCAAAGGTAGACGTGGGGAGGTTAAAGTCGCCCAGAACTGTGAGAGGTGAGCCGTCCTCAGGAAAGGAGCTTATCAAGGCATCAAGCTCATTGATGAACTCTCCGAGGGAACCTGGAGGGCGATAAATGATAAGGATGTTAAGCTTGAAAGGGCTGGTAACTGTGACAGCATGGAATTCAAAGGAGGCGATAGACAGATGGGTAAGGGGAGAGAGAGAGAATGACCAATTGGGAGAGATGAGGATCCCGGTGCCACCACCCCGCTGACCAGAAGCTCTCGAGGTGTGCGAGAACACGTGGGCGGACGAAGAGAGAGCAGTAGGAGTGGCAGTGTTATCTGTGGTGATCCATGTTTCCGTCAGTGCCAAGAAGTCGAGGGACTGGAGGGAGGCATAGGCTGAGATGAACTCTGCCTTGTTGGCCGCAGATCGGCAGTTCCAGAGGCTACCAGAGACCTGGAACTCCACGTGGGTCGTGCGCGCTGGGACCAAATAGATAGATAGAGAGAGAGAGAGAGAGAGAGAGAGAGAGAGAGAGAGAGAGAGAGAGAGAGAGAGAGAGAGAGAGAGAGAGAGATAGATAGATAGATAGATAGATAGATAGATAGATAGATAGATAGATAGATAGAGAGAGAGAGAGAGAGAGAGAGAGAGAGAGAGAGAGATAGATAGATAGATAGATAGATAGATAGATAGATAGAGAGAGAGAGAGAGAGAGAGAGAGAGAGAGAGAGAGAGAGAGAGAGAGAGAGAGAGAGAGAGAGAGAGAGAGAGAGAGAGAGAGAGAGAGAGAGAGAGAGAGAGAGAGAGAGAGAGAGAGAGAGAGAGAGAGAGAGAGAGAGATCCCCACTCAGACAGAGAGAGAGAGAGAGGTCATGATAAGATGAGCTCCTGCATTTTTCAGCATGTCCTTAAAAAAAGATAGATTTAGAGTTAGATTATTTTTGTCAGGATATATACAGGATGATACCCTCTACAACATAAAATTCACTCAACCTTCACTCAAAAAACCCCCACAAAAACTCAAAACCTACAACCTGATTATGGACTGAATTACGGAATCACCTGCAAGGCTTACAACTACCAAAGATTATTATACCATCGCTATACAGCAAATGCTCTGGAAAACAACAGAAACCTGAAAACACCGTCCAACCTGGAACTGAGTGAGCACTGAAGCACTGAAGCAATGAAGCTGAATCTGTTTTTTATTTCCACAAGCCAAGAAGAAGAAAAATACATGACATTACTTTATAAGGACTAAATGCTAAATTAAGGCTGCCAAGTCTGATACAGCTTCAATTAGCACTGACGTGTCAAGTGAGAGGTGTCAAAGCCCTTTAGCCCAACAATGGCAGGAGAGTCGCACAGTCTACTCTAACCACATGGAGAAGCCTTGCAAGCTGCCTCCTGCTGTTCAGAGGTAATTAAAATACAGTACCCTGTGTGTGTAAAGAATGATAATGCAAAAAAATATCACAAAATTGAAAATCAAGAGACACTTTTTGCTGACTATTATAAAAATGGGAACATCAGCAACCTCATCTTCCACACAAACCACCCCCTTACATGGCACAGTGCTATATTAGCACACTACCCCTCTGTTAGGAGAGGGGTTGTTAACGAGGGGTGGAAACTCAGGATACTAGACAACAAGGTATCTGAGTCAGCTAATATACATCTCTATAAGTCTGGAACAGTAATGGTACAGGGCAACCCCAAACAGTTTCAGCTGGACTTTCACCTAATCAAAGAATTAGCCCAGCAGGAGAAGCTCTCCCTTGAGAAAGATACACCCACCCCGAGTGGGTCAGACCAGACCTCTTCATTATATAACCCCACAGACGAGCAACCCAAGCAGAAATTCAACCTCCCAGCACAGAGTGCTACCCCCTCATTGGAATGAAGGATACATTTACCCAGCTGGAGGTAAGGCAGGTGGAGTCGGAACAGCAGGTGATTACACTCCAGTCAGCACAGACCCAGACAACAGTCCAGCACAACAACACCCCCTTAACCAGACCTGGAGAGCTGGAGATGGAAAGAGACATATCTGCACTCTGGACTGGTGAGACAACTTCAACAATATAAAAAGCAAGAGCAGGAGAAGAACAGAGCACTAGAGGAGAGGATCAGACTGCTGGTGGAGAGGGTGAGTGGGGTGGCGTGTGACAGAGAACAACCCATTAGAGAGGTGGCCACCCCTGCAGAGAAGCCAGCCCACCTTAGCTCCCGACAAATGTATTTACACCACAGCAGAACAGTCCACACCAGACCCTGATCATAGCGTCGACATCACAGCTGAACAGACAAATTAAGAACCCCAAGCCCTGGGGATATCACCCTCTCTGAACACCCCCCCCCCCCCCCTGTCAGTCACCCTGATAGCCCTCTTGACAACCCCCCCCGTACACACTGAGGACATACACAAGACACAGAGTCCTTATGGACTCAAATGGGAAATATATACAAGAAAATAAACTTTTTCCCAAACACAGTGTGTCTAAACTCTGGTGTCCAAACACCCAGCGCGCCCTAGACCTTCTGTCTGAGGATGAACTAGGTTCACCTAGCCACATAATAATATACACAGGTACAAACGACCTGAAAACACAGCAGGAAAGGGTGGCCACAGCACTGAAGGGAGTGATTGAAAAAGCTTATTCTACTACTTTCCCCAATGCACAAGTGGTTATCTCCACCCTGTTACCACGAAAATACTTCTACCCTGCTACCATACAGCGGGTAAACGCAAGTATTCCCCGTGACTGTGCCTCAAAAGTAAATGTTTTCCTGGTCCACCCCACTCTGGACTTGAACATGCTCTATGACCAGGTCCACCTATACAAGGCAGAAACGCCCTCCTTCGCCCGGACTCTAAAGGATATCCCTCTCAAACGCAGCCCCGACACTTCATACAAGAGCAACAGATCAGTAGACACCCTGCCCAGACCAGCGAGACACTCTGCCAGACCTGCGGGACACTCTCCCAGACCTGCAGGACCTGCGGGACCCCCCCACTGGTTGCCCTCTAGGTTACACAGCGCTGGCAGTAACAGCCACCAAACTACCAGGTGTGAAACAGGCAAGGGACACAAGGGGGTATTCTAATTGGTTCAAACGGAAATTATCTTAAGGATCCGCCCCTTTATTCAAGTTTCACCTAAACTAACATACCCAAATCTAACTGCCTGTAGCTCAGGCCCTAAAATAACATACCCAAATCTAACTGCCTGTAGCTCAGGCCCTCAAATAACATACCCAAATCTAACTGCCTGTAGCTCAGGCCCTAAAATAACATACCCAAATCTACCTGCCTGTAGCTCAGGCCCTAAAATAACATACCCAAAACTAACTGTCTGTAGCTCAGGCCCTAAAATAACATACCCAAATCTAACTGCCTGTAGCTCAGGCCCTAAAATAACATACCGAAATCTAACTGCCTGTAGCTCAGGCCCTAAAATAACATACCCAAATCTAACTGCCTGTAACTCAGGCCCTAAAATAACATACCCAAATCTAACTGCCTGTAGCTCAGGCCCTAAAATAACATACCCAAATCTAACTGCCTGTAGCTCAGGCCCTAAAATAACATACCCAAATCTAACTGCCTGTAACTCAGGCCCTAAAATAACATACCCAAATCTAACTGCCTGTAGCTCAGGTCCTAAAATAACATACCCAAATCTAACTGCCTGTAGCTCAGTGCCTAAAATAACATACCCAAATCTAACTGCCTGTAACTCAGGCCCTAAAATAACATACCGAAATCTAACTGCCTGTAGCTCAGGCCCTAAAATAACATACCCAAATCTAACTGCCTGTAACTCAGGCCCTAAAATAACATACCCAAATCTAACTGCCTGTAGCTCAGGCCCTAAAATAACATACCCAAATCTAACTGCCTGTAGCTCAGGCCCTAAAATAACATACCCAAATCTAACTGCCTGTAACTCAGGCCCTAAAATAACATACCCAAATCTAACTGCCTGTAGCTCAGGCCCTAAAATAACATACCCAAATCTAACTGCCTGTAGCTCAGGCCCTGAAGCAAGGATATGCATGTTCTTGATATCATTTGAAAGGAAACACTTTGCAGTTTATGGAAATGTGAAAGGAATGTAGGAGAATATAACACATTAGATCTGGTAAAAGATAATACAAAGAAAAAAAGCGTTCTTCTATATTGTTTTGTACCATCATCTTTGAAATGCAAGATAAAGGCCATAATGTATTATTCCAGCCCAGGTACAATTTATATTTTGGGCACTAGATGGCATATGTGTATGTGCAAAGATTTTAGACTGATCCAATGAACCATTGTATCTCTGTTCAAAATGTTGTATCAAGACTGCCCAAATGTGCCTAATTTGTGTTTTAATCATTTTTCATGTTCAAAATTGTGCACTCTCCTCAAACAATAGCATGGTATTTTTTCACTGTAATAGCTACTGTAAATTGGACAGTGCAGTTAGATTAACAAGAATGTAAGCTTTCTGCCAATATCAGATATGTCTATGTCCTGGGAAATGTTCTTGTTACTTACAACCTCATGCTCATCGCATTCGCCTACGTTGACTCAACCGTCCCACAAGGACCCATCGATCCCGAAGAAGATTTTAAGGTTCCCAAATTATTTTTACTATCATTCTTTATATAATTTATCTTTGTTTCATAGTGTAGTTTCATTTTATTTAGTTTAGTCACATGATTTCTACATTTGCAGTATGTTCGCAAATCAGTTGGGCTGCCAGACTTAATTGCCATTCCTTTTGCCTCATCCCTCTCGACCATACCATTTTTCAATTCCTCATCAATCCAAGGGGATTTAACAGTTTTTACAGTCATTTTCTTATTGGGTGCTGGATTATTAGTAACTGGAATAAGTAGTTAATAAATGCGTCAAGTGCAGTGACTGGTTGCTCCTCATTACACACCACAGACCAGTAAATATTATTTACATCATCAACATAGGAATGGTCCTTCTGTAGCTCAGTTGGTAGAGCATGGCGCTTGTAACACCAGGGTAGTGGGTTTGATCCCCGGGACCACCCATACGTAGAATGTATGCACACATGACTGTAAGTCGCTTTGGATAAAAGCGTCTTCTAAATGGCATATATTATTATTATTAGGAATCACTACAAAACTTCTTGTATGACCTCATATATACTATATTAGGCCCAGCCTTTGGAACTGTGGTTTTCCTAGATATGGCTATTATATTGTGATCACTACGTCCTATGGATTTGGATACTGCTTTAAAGGAAATATCTGCAGCATTAGTAAAGATGAGATCTGAACATGTTGATGATTTAATTCCTGTGCTGTTTGTAACTACGCTGGTAGGTTGACTGACAACCTGATCCAGGTTGCAGGCACTGGTTACAGTTTGAAGTTTTTTCCTGAGTGGGCAGCTTGATGAGAGCCAGTCAATGTTTAAATCACCAAGAAAATATACTTCTCTATTGAAATCACATACATTGTCAAGCATTTCACACATATTATCCAGATACTGACTGTTAGCACTTGCTGGTCTATAGCAGCTTCCCACACTAATGGGCTTTAGGTGAGGCGGATGAACCTGTAGCCATATTACTGCAACAGTATTTAACATTAGATCGTCTGTAAGCTTTACAAGAATGTGGTTCTGAATATAGACCGCAACACCGCCTCCGTTGGCATTTCTGTCTTTTCGGTAGATGTTATAATCATGTATTGCTACCACTGTACCATCAAAGGTATCATCTAAGTGAGTTTCAGAGAATATACAGTAAATGTCATCTGTTACAAGCAAGTTATTGACTTCATGGACCTTGTTTCTTAGGCTACATATGTTAATATGGGCTATTATTTAGTTATTTTCTGTGTTGCTTGATTGTTTTTAATGCTTTACTGGGAAGGTAGATTTATCAGAGGTAGATTTGCTCATGTTATTTACAATGGAACTGATAGCGCAGGGTGAGCTGCATAAAGTGGTCTTCCTACTATTGCACACCGGCTCAGTGCTATCAGTGTAACTCTGGTTTATAGGCTCATGATTACTGCCTACAACAGCTGAAGGATAAACAGATGTATTCGGTGCAATTAGGGGTACAAACACTTAATTACTTACATTGTGTTTGCCAATGCCCCTAAAATCCTGTACATTTGGTGCAGCATTACAATGACTCATTGTCACAATGGTAGGGATTAACTGAGCTGGTCTTGGATCATTTACCAGTCATTGTTTCAACGCAGACTTGAAACGCCTGGACAGAGTCCAGGAGTCAAGATGATTTGGATGGACTCCGTCATTCCTGTAGAGTATCTTCTGTTTCCAGAAGGTGTCAAAGTCATCAATAAAAGTGACTCCAGCAGAGCTACAGTCTTTTAGCCAGATGTGTAATGCCAGCAGTCTGCTAAATCTTTCACACCCGCGGCCCAACGCTGGTACTGGACCTGAAAATGTTGGCTGTTTTTCAGTCTTTAAATGCTAAAATCAGTTCTTTAAAATACATTTTCAGATGTTCCGAGGAAGCCCTCCTGATGTCGTTTGACCCCACATGGACTATGACACTGTCAGCTCCTGGCGAAACTTCCACCAGACCAGAGCGGCGTCCGGGCTAATGGGGTGAAATTTTTAAAAAAGGTGGGTGTGGCATGGGTTTCCCCAGTTGCTTATGTAGGTTTTCTACTTGCTTGCTACTTTGCTTCTGTAGTCCTCCGCAAGCAGCAGCTTTGTCCTGGAACAAAAGGTAAACAAGGTAAAGACAGATCCTGCTACATTGGAAACATTCAAGGCTTCCATTTGACCCGCTGGATTGAAAATTAAAATAAAAGTATGTAAAAACACAGGTCAGGTTTTTAAAATCGAGGTCTGTCTTTACCACACACACACACACACACACACACACACACACACACACACACACACACACACACACACACACACACACACACACACACACACACACACACACACACACACACACACACACACACACACACACACACACACACACACACACACACACACACACACACACACACACACACACACACACACACACACACACACACACTCACACACACACACACACACACACACACACACACACACACACACACACACACACACACACACACACACACACACACACACACACACACACACACACACACACACACACACACACACACACACAAAACATCAGGGACAGACTGATATCCTGCAAAAGGTACAGGGATTGGACTGCTGAGGACTGGGGTAAAGTCATTTTCTCTGATGAATCCCCTTTCCGATTGTTTGGGGCATCCGGAAAAAAAGCTTGTCCAGAGAAGACAAGGTGAGCGCTACCATCAGTAATGTGTCATGCCAACAGTAAAGCATCCTGAGACCATTCATGTGTGGGGTTGCTTCTCAGCCAACCACTCACAATTTTGCCTCAGAACACAGTCATGAATAAAGAATGGTACCAACACATCCTCCAAGAGCAACTTCTCCCAACCATCCAGGAACAGTTTGGTGACGAGCAATGCCTTTTCCAGCATGATGGAGCACCTTGCCATAAGGCAAAAGTGATAACTAAGTGGCTCGGGGAACAAAACATCGATATTTTGGGTCCATGGCTGGGAAACTCTCCAGACCGTAATCCCATTGAGAATTTATGGTCAATCCTCAAGAGGCGGGTGGACAAACAAAAACCCACAAATTCTGACACATTCCAAGCATTGATTATGCAAGAATGGGCTGCCATCAGTCAGGATGTGGTCCCGAAGTTAATTGACAGCATGCCAGGACGGATTGCAGAGGTCTTGAAAAAGAAGGGTCAACACTGCAGATATTGACTCTTTGCATCAACTTCATGTAATAATCAATAAAAGCCTTTGACACTTTGACACATGAAATGCTTGTAATTATACTTCAGTATTCCATAATTACATCTGACAAAAATATCTAAACACACTGAAGCAGTGTAATTCTGAAAACTTTTGGCCATGACAGTGTATATATATAAATATAATTGATTCACCCCCCTTGACATTTTTCCAATTTTGTTGCCTTACAACCTGGAATTAAATTTTGGGGGGGGATTTGTATCCTTTGATTTACACAACTTGCCTACCACTTTGAAGATGCTAAATATATTTTTTGGGGGGTGAAATAAACAAGAACTTGGACAAAAAAAATAAAAACTTGAGCGTGCAAAACTTTTCATCCCCCCCAAAATACTTTGTAGAGCCCCCTTTTGCAGCAATTACAGCTGCAAGTCTATTGGGGTATGTTTCTATAAGCTTGGCACATCTAGCCACTGGGATTTTTGCTCATTCTTTATGGCAAAACTGCTCCAGCTCCTTCAAGTTGGATGGTTTCCGTTAGTGTAAAGCAATCTATGTCATACCACAGATTCTCAATTGTATTGAGGTCTGGGCTTTGACTAGGGCTTTGTCTAGGCCATTCCAAGACATTTAAATGTTTCACAATACTTGAGTGTTGCTTTAGCAGTATACTTAGGGTCATTGTCCTGCTGGAAGGTGAACCTCTGTCCCAGTCTCATATCTCTGGAAGACTGAAACAGGTTTTCCACAAGAATTTCCCTGTATTTGGCGCCATCCATCATTCCTTTAATTCTGACCAGTTTCCCAGTCCCTGCTGCTGAAAATATCCCCATGCAACATTTTAGTCTCATCTGACCAGAGTACCTTCTTCCATATGTTTGGGGAGTCTCCTAGATGCCTTTTGGCGAACACCAAACGTGTTTTCTCATTTTTGTCATTAACCAATGGCAAATTTTCTGGCCACTCTTCCGTAAATCCCAGCTCTGTGGAGTGTACGACTTAAAGTGGTCCTATGGACAGATACTCCAATCTCCACTATGGAGCTTTGCAGCTCTTTCAGGGTTTTCTTTGGTCTCTTTGTTGCCACTCTGATTAATGCCCTCCTTGCCTGGTCCATGAGTTTTGGTGGGTGGCCCTCTCTTGGCAGGTTTGTTGTGGTGTCATATTTTTTCATTTTTTTCATAATGGATTGAATAGTGCTCCGTGGGATGTTCAAAGTTTCATATATTTTATTATAACCCAACCCTGATCTGTCCTTCTCCTCAACTTTGTCCCTGACCTTGAACTTTGAAGGCCAACTTTGTCCCTGACCTTGGTCATCATGGTGGTGCCCCTTGATTAGTGGTGTTGCAGACTCTAGGGCCTTTCAGAACAGGTGTAAATATACTGAGATCATGTGACAGATCATGTGACTCTTAGATTGCACACAAGTGGAATTTATTTAACAAATTATGTGACTTCTGAAGGTAATTGGTTGCACCAGATCTTATTTAGGGGCTTCATAGCAAAGGGGGTGAATACATATGCACGCACCACTTTTCATTTTTTATTTTATTTTTTATTTTATGAAACAAATAATTTTTTTTTTCATTTCACTTCACACATTTTGGACTTTTTTGTGTATGTCCATTACATGTCCATTTTTTGTGTATGTACATTACATACACCCCACAAAATCTATTTAAATTACAGGTTGTAATGCAACACAATGTTAAAAATGCAAATAATTACTTAAAAATCATACAATGTGATTTTCTGGATTTTTGTTTTAGATTCCGTCTCTCACAGTTGAAGTGTCCCTATGATAAAAATTACAGAACTCTACATGCTTTGTAAGTAGGAAAACCTGCAAAATGGGCAGTGTATCAAATACTTGTTATCCCCACTGTGTATATATATATATATATATATATATATATATATATATATATATATATATATATATATAGTTGAAGTCGGAAGTGTACATACGCCTTAGCCAAATACATTTAAACTCAGTTTTCACAATTCCTGACATTTAATCCTAGTAAAAAATTCCCTGTTTTCAGGTCAGTTAGGATCACCACTTTATTTTAAGAATGTGAAATGTCAGAATAATAGTAGAGAGAATGATTTATTTCAGCTTTTATTAATTTCATCACATTCCCAGTTGGTCAGAAGTTTACATGCACTCAATTAGTATTTGGTAGCAGTGCCTTTAAATTGTTTAACTTGGGTCAAACGTTTTCGAGTAGCCTTCCACAAGCTTCCCACAATAAGTTGGGAGAATTTTGGCCCATTCCTCCTAACAGAGCTGGTGTAACTGTGTCAGGTTTGTAGACTTCCTTGTTCGCTCACGCATTTTTTTGTTTTCCCCACAAATGTTCTATGGGATTGAAGTCGGAGCTTTGTGCTGGCCACTCCAATGGCCACTTATTGATATCCAAGATGGCGTAGCAGTCAGACGTCTTTCTCTTTTGTCCTGTCGTGTCCCTTGTATATGTCTTTTTACATCTTTTTCTTCGCATATCTTTTAAAAATATTTTCCTAAACCTCAACTTCTAAATCCTCTCCTGCAACCCGCCTCACCCAATGTGGCGTGGATCTGCTTTTTTCTAAAGTATTTCTATTTACTTCGGATCTGGACTGAAGCTAGCCAGCTAACTACCTACCAGCTATCAGTTAGCAAACTGTTGCTAGTGGTAATCAGCTAAACATTAGCTCGAAAAGCTCTCGCCAGTTCGAACAATGTGACTCAAACCAGAGCATAACGGACCTATTTCTCTCCATATCCCCCGGATTCCTACCACAAACTCTGAACACTCCTGGCTAGCGTTTCCATCCCGGAGCAAGCACCAATTAGCCTGAAGCTAGCCCGGCCAGGGCTCCTGTGCTACCACCGAAGCCCACTCCTGGGCTACAATATCCGGACCCCTTCTATTGCCGGTACGGGGCACGGAACCCTCACTGATCCTCTATGACTGGAATACTGACATAATCTGCCCCAGGCGCGACGCCCACTGAAGGCCCATTCTGTTAATCGCAGCCTGCTAGCTACCTAGAGCTACTTGGTACCCTACTAACTCCACGACTGCTCTATCAACGTCACCGCCCGAAGAGTCAAAAACAGACTTACCCCCATCGCAACGTCCCCCAAAGGCTAACTTGATAGTGCCGGTCTACTAACTGCTAGCCCCTGCTAACTGCTTGCTTGCCTGCCCCGGTCTGCTAACTGCTAGCCCCTGCTAACTGCTTGCTTGCTAACCCGGTCTGCTAACTGATTTCTTGCTAACCCGGTCTGCTAACTGCTAGCTTGCCAGCCCCGGTCTGCTAACTGCTAGCTTGTTTAGCCTCGGCATACTAACTGTTAGCGTGTTAGCATCTGCCTGCTAACTGTCTGAATCGCCGTGTTCCCAGTCAGCCCAACCACTCACTGGACTCATATGTTCACTTGGCTACCCAAGCCTCTCTCTAATATCAATATGCCTCGTCCATTGCTGTCCCGGTTAGTGATTACTGTCTTATTTCACTGTAGAGCCTCTAGCCCTGCTAAATATGCCTTAACCAACAATGTTGTTCCACCTCCTACATATGCGATGACATCACCTGGTTTAAACGTCTCTAGAGACTATATCTCTCTTATCATTACTCAATGCCTAGGTTTACCTCCAATATACTCACATCCTACCTTATCTTTGTCTGTACACTATGCCTTGAATCTATGCTATCGTGCCCAGAAACCTGCTGCCTTTTACTCTCTGTTCCGAACATGCTAGATGGCCAGTTCGTATAGCATTTAGCCGTACCCTTATCCTACTTCTCCCCTGTTCCTCTGGTGATGTAGAGGTTAATCCAGGTCCTGCAGTGCCTAGCTCCACTCCCCAGGTGCTCTCATTTGTTGACTTCTGTAACCGTAAAATCCTTGGTTTCCTGCATGTTAACATTAGAAGCCTCCTCCCTAAGTTTGTTTTACTCACTGCTTTAGCACATTCTGCCAACCCGGATGTCTTAGTCGTGTCTGAATCCAGGCTTAGGAAAACCACCAAAAACTTTGAAATCTCCATCGCTAACTACAACATTTTCCGCCAAGATAGAACTGCCAAAGGGGGCGGTGTTGCAATCTACTGCAAGGATAGCCTGCAGAGTTCTGTATTACTATCCAAGTCTGTACCCAAACATTTTGACCATCTACTTTCCAGCTTCTACTTTCCATTCACCTTTCCAGAAACAAGTCTCTCACTGTTGCCGCTTGCTATAGACCTCCCTCTGCCCCCAGCTGTGCCCTCGATACCATATGTGAACTGATTGCCCCCCCATCTATCTTCAGACTCGTGCTACTAGGTGACCTAAACTGGGACATGCTTAACACCCCAGCCATCCTACAATCCAAGTTTGATGCCCTCAATCTCACACAAATTATCAATGAACCTACCAGGTACAACTCCAAATCCGTAAACACGGGCACCCTCATAGATGTCATCCTAACTAACTCGCCTTCCAAATACACCTCTGCTGTTTTCAGTCAAGATCTCAGCGATCACTGCCTCATTGCCTGCATGCTTAATGGGTCTGCGACCAAACGACCACCCCTCATCACTGTCAAACTCTCCCTAAAACACTTCTGCGAGCAGGCCTTTCTAATTGACCTGGCCAGGGTATCCTGGAATGACATTGACCTCATCCCGTCAGTAGATGATGCCTGACTATTCTTTAAAAGTGCCTTCCTTACCATCTTAAATATGCATGCCCCAGTCTAAAAATGTTGAACCAGGAATAGATATAGTGCTTGGTTCACTCCAGACCTGTCTGCCCTTGACCAGCACAAAAACATGCTGTGGCGTTCTGCATTAGCATCGAATAGCCCCCGTGATATGAAACTTTTCAGGGAAATTAGGAACAAATATACACAGGCAGTTAGGAAAGCTAAGGCTAGCTTTTTCAAAAAATCTGCCTCCTGTAGTACTAACTCAAAACAGTTCTGGGACACTGTAAAGTCCATGGAGAATAAGAGCACCTCCTCCCAGCTGCCCACTGCTCTGAGGCTAGGAAACACTGTCACCACCAATAAATCCACTACAGTTGATAATTTCAATAAGCATTTCTTTGTGGCTGGCCATGCTTTCCACCTGGCTACCCCTACCCCGGTCAACTGCCCGGCATCCTCCACTGTAACCCGCCAAAGCCCCCACCATTTATCCTTTCCACAAATCCAGAAAACTGATAGAGCTGCAAAATCTGGACCCCTACAAATCAGCCGGGCTAGACAATCTGGACCCTCTCTTTCTAAAACCATCTGCCGGAATTGTTGCAACCCCTAATACTAGCCTGTTCAACCTCTCTTTCGTATTGTCTGAGATTCCAATTTGTAAGTCGGTCTGGATAAGAGCGTCTGCTAAATGACTTAAATGTAAATGTAAATGTAATTCCCAAAGATTAGAAAGCTGCCGTGGTCATCCCCCTCTTCAAAGGGGGTGACACTCTAGACCCAAACTGCTACAGACCTATATCTATCCTACCCTGCCTTTCTAAGGTCTTCGAAAGCCAAGTTAACAAACAAATTACCGACCATTTCGAAATCCCACCATACCTTCTCCGCTATTTAATCTGTTTTCAGAGCTGGTCATGGGTGCACCTCAGCCACGCTCAAGGTCCTAAACAACATCATAACCTCAATTGATAAGAGACATTACTGTGCAGCCTTATTCATCGACCTGGCCAAAGGCTTTCGACTCTGTCAATCACCACATTCTTTTTGGCAGACTCGACAGCCTTGGTTTCTCAAATGATTGCCTCGCCTGGTTCACCAACTACTTCTCTGATAGAGTTCAGTGTGTCAAATAGGATGGCCTGTTGTCCGGACGTCTGGCAGGCTCTATGGGGGTGCCACAGGGTTCAATCCTCAGGCCGACTCTCTTCTCTGTATACATCAATGATATCGCTCTTGCTGCTGGTGATTCTCTGGTACACCTCTACGCAGACAACACCATTCTGTATACTTCTGGCCCCTCTTTGGACACTGTGTTAACAAACCTCCGGACGAGCTTCAATGCCATACAACTCTCCTTCCGTGGCCTCCAACTGCTCTTAAATGCAAGTAAAACTAAATGCATGCTATTCAACCGATCACTGCCCGCACCTGCTCACCCGTCCAGCATCACTACTCTGGACGGCTCTGACTTAGATTACGTGGACAACTACAAACACCTAGGTGTCTGGTTTAACTGTAAACGCTCCTTTGAGACTCACATTAAATCTAGAATTGGCTTCCTATTTCGCAACAAAGCAACCTTCACTCATGCTCCCTCGTAAAACTGACCATCCTACCGATCCTCGACTTCGATGAAGTCATCTATAAAAAAGCCTCCAACACTCTACTCAACAAACTATACTCCCCCCCCCCACACACACACACAGATCACACACCCCACACACACAACCCCCCATACACACACAACCCCCCCCCACACACACACACACACAGACCCCCCCCCCCCCCCCCCAAAGCTGGATGAGCAGGTGTTTGTAAGTGTTTCAGCCCACCCTGCTACTGTTTGGCCCGCTACCCACCCACAGACCCGCCCACCCACAGACCTTCCCACCCACAGACCCGCCCACCTACAGACCTGCCCACCCACAGACCCGCCCTCCCACAGACCCGCCCACCCATTGTCCTGCCCACCAACAGACCCGCTCACCCACAGACCTGCCCACCAAAGGGGAGGGCTGTTATCTAGTTAGAGTCAGTCTCTGATAGATAAAGAGCTGTTATCTAGAATTAGTTGGTCTCTGATAGATAATGGGCTGTTATCTAGAGTTAGTTGGTCTCTGATAGATAATGGGCTGTTATCTAGAGTTAGTTGGTCTCTGATAGATAATGGGCTGTTATCTAGAGTTTGTTGGTCTCTGATAGATAAAGGGCTGCTAAGCTACATCTATCTACAGCGCCACAGCAGAGTACACTGACATGAGGCAAAGTACACGCCTGACACACACACACACACACACACACACACACACACACACACACACACACACACACACACACACACACACACACACACACACACACACACACACACACACACACACACACACACACACACACACACACACACACACACACACACACACACACACTGACACGAGGCGTGCACACACACGCGCATAATCACACACGCACACACACACATACACACAGAGACACACACACACGCACACAATGACATGAGTCATACACACTACACACTCACACCACACACACACACACAACGTACACGCTACACCTGCCACGGCAAATATTATGCGCCAGAGTGCCTTGCAACACATCTGTTGAGGAAGAGCAGGGATGATTTATTTATTACAGCCAATTAAAACTTCAGGAACAAGAAACTTCAATGAGAATATAAATATCAAATATAAATCCCAGCATAAGTGTTTAGGTATGCAATCTGGATCCTCAGAAACATTACAAGAGTGAGCTCTGAAATAGCTCTAGTTCTGGGAAAGAGGAAGTAATAACATCTTTTTGTGAAAGGAAAATAATCCCATTTTTCCTACTGATTTCCTCCCCAACTTGTCCCCCCTTTTTCTCCCTTCCTTTCCATGCAGGAAATGTGATTTTAAGTTTTCCTTTTTCCAAGCTTCTCCGTCTTTGAAACAGGACTGTATTTTCGGACCACAGTTGAGCAGATGGATTGGCCTGACGTGGTTGTGAGTTGGAGTGAGTGTTGTGTGTGCATTTTGGGAGCTCGGAGGCTGGGGAACTCTGATTGTGTGTTATTTGTTAAGTTCACGAGGGACAAACTGTGATGTTGCTGGTGAATACAGTGCCTTGTGAAAGTATTCATCCCCCTTGACGTTTTTACTATTTTGTTGCATTACAACCTGCAATTTAAATAGATTTTTAATTTGGATTTCATGTCATGGACATACACGAAATAGTCGAAATTGGTGAAGTGAAATGAAAAAAATGACTTGTATGATAAAATTCAAAAAAATTAAAACTGAAAAGTGGTGCGTGCATATGTATTCACCCCCTTTGCTATGATGCCCCTCAATAAGATCTGGTGCAAACAATTACCTTCAGAAGTCACATAATTAGTTAAATAAAGTCCACCTGTGTGCAATCTAAGTGTCACATGATCTGTCACATGATTTTAGTATATACACACCTGTTCTGAAATGCCCTAGAGTCTGCAACATGAATAAGCAAGGGGCACCACCATGCAAGCGACACAGTGAAGACCAGGGAACTCTCCAAACAGGTCAGGGACAAAGTTGTGGAGAAGTACAGATCAGGGTTGGGTTATAAAAAAATATGAGAAACTTTGAACATAAAAAAGCACCATTAAATCCACTATGAAAAAATGGAAAGAATATGTCACCACTACAGAACTGCCAAGAGAGGGCCGCCCACCAAAGCTCACGGACCAGGCAAGGAGGACATCAATCAGAGAGGCAACAAAGAGACCAAAGATAGCCCTAAGGAGCTACAAAGCTCCACGGCGGAGTTTGGAGTATCTGTCCATTGGACCACATTGAGCCGTACACTCCACAGAGCTGGGCTTTGCGGAAGAGTGGCCAGAAACTGTGCCATTTTTAAAAGAAAAAATTGCAAACACATTTGGAAATTCGCCAAAAGGCACGTGGGAGACTCCCCAAACATATGGAAGAAGTTACTCTTGTCTGATGAGACTAAAATGTTTCTTTTTTGCCATTAAGGAAAACGTTATGTCTGGCGCAAACCCAACACTGCTTATCACCCGAGAACAACATCCCCACCGTGAAGCATGGTGGTGGCAGCATCATGCTGTGGGGATGCTTTTCATCGCCAGGAACTGGGAAACTGGTCAATGTTGAAGGAATGGTGGATGGTGCTAAATACAGGGAAATTCTTGAGCGAAACCTATTTCAGTCTTCCGGAGATTTGAGACTGGGACGGAGGTTCACCTTCCAGCAGGACAATGACCCTAAGCATGCTGCTAAAGCAACACTTTGGTCCAATCTAGTCCCACCATGATAATGCTTCAGTCCAATCTAGATTCACACATTTCATGTTAATTCATAATCTGGTGGGACAGATTTCAATTCATAACCTCACTCCCCAATTTGAAATATCTCCACCCTCGCTATTCAACTGCTAGTTTTATTTTTGGTAGAGTAGATGATTGGTTGATTTATTGCGAAAGGAAGATACATTGAGTACAACCCAGGGGTGAACAGTTGAATGTGAAATTCCCTTGTTTCCAAATGAACCCCCCCCCCCAAACACACACACACAATACAGACAAGACCTAAAGTCCAAGTGGCTCTGTAGACGTCGTAGAGGGCGACCCACGTGTGCTTTAAAGACAGAGGACGCAAGATCGAGTCTGAATACCAGGTTGTGATCGAGGAAGATAAATCCTTTGTTACAGTGGCATAAATATCTGGAAGTTAATACATATTAGTTTTATCTGAACAATACACCACTAATCCATCATAAAATATGTGTCTTAAACGGCACCCTATTCCCTATGTAGTGCACTGCTTTTCACCAGAAACATATAATACCTGGTCAAATGTAGGGCACTAAATAGGGAATAGGGTGCCATTTGGGCCACATATTTAATACAGGGCCAACAGACGTAGAGATACTTAAAGAACAGAACGTTTTCATCTATCAACTCCAGTGATACTTTGTGAGGATAAGTACCTTCACTTGTTCATGATCTGAGATTAATTTGAAAGTCAATTACTTTAATTAACTCTATTATCATCGAGTAAAAAAGGAGTGTAAAAAAGGTCTCAAGAGGAAGATGAAGTTAAGTAAAAAATAAAAAATGTTAAATGACTCATTTCTGCAGAGACGCGCAACTTCAATTATACACTTTTTTTTATTTTTACATGAACTTCAACCTGTTTAACTTGAACATTTTAAATGGAAGATAAAATACAGTCGACCAGCAGGATTCATTCAATTCATATAAAACCCCTTTAATAACTAGGCTGACAAGTTGACAGACTGCCACTCATCGCCCCCCAAAGTGTCCTTGTGACCTCTGACATATGAGATGTGATCTGTTCCCTCTCACTGTTAATAAACTTTATTTAGCATTTTGCACTGACAGATACAGACACATCCATCCTACATCACTTGATGTCTCCAATCCCCTTCATACAAAGGGGAATACATCCCAAATGGCACCCTATTCTCTATTACAGGTGATCTACTTTTGACCAGAGCCTTATCATAGTGCACTCTAAGTAGGGCATAGGGTTCCATTTGGCGACAGCAAATATGAACAGGCGCATCACCGTTGAAGTGAGACCGGAGAGAAAATAGAAGGTGAAGGGGGCGTCCATGTTTTTAAAAGGACTTGTACATAATCTCTCTTCATCATTCAGAATGCCTCTCTCCCTTTAAAATGTGCTGGGTTATTAATCGCAGAAGGTTATTTATTAAAACAGTCTCCAGTGTGAAGATGTTTGGAAGGATGGCAGCCCCCCCCCCCTCCCCCTTGTCGGCCGCTCTGATGTGAGCCAGGCAAACCAGGCAGTACGGATGTGGTAAAGATTTGTCATGTGGCCACAACAAAACTTGCACAAGCGAGGCGTTACGATGATTTATAGGGCTTATTTCTGAAAATGGTGAAGTGAAATGAATCATGTTCCCACCTGACGCCACTTCCTAGCGTTGATAAACGACAAGCTGTCGGTGAGAGACAGTGAGCCATCCATGAAGTGTCCGGCGATGCGCACCCGCCTCAGATAGCATGGCCTGGGGTGCATCGCAGCCAGATGCCCCCTCTGGATGGTCCTCCGTGTCAGGGAACCAGGGGAGCAGGGACGATCTCGTCCACACAGCCAGGACACCCAGACGAGGGACTAATTGAGGGAAGGGTCAGCCTGGAGGAGATGGGAGCCCAGAGAAGGGATGGCACATCAGCAGCCTGCCTGCACTGAGCCGGAGGGGGGCTGGGGAGGGGAGATGACCTCTGACCTGTCAGACACCGTGGCATCAATTGATTGGACATGTCAACCTCTTTCTGTGGGAATTTTAATTAAAAAAATAAGAAAATGTTTTTTAATAAAATAAAATAAATAGTAAGTTATGGGTGTCATTGCATATACATTAAGTTATGGTAATACTGTATCTTTAGATCAGCATCGCAGTTAGTATAGCCTTGTTATTTAGCTCCTTAAACGTTAATGAGCTCCAACAGCAGATCTTGATACTAGATCTGTCTTTTATCCTGGATCTGACCCCTAACCCCTAGATCTGATGCCTAACTCCTAGATGTGATGCCTAAAACTTATATCTGACCCCTAACCCCTAGATCTGACCCCTAACCCCTAGATCTGACCCATAACCACTAGATGTGATGCCTAACCCCTAGATCTGACCCCTAACCCCTAGATCTGAACCCTAACCCCTAGATGTGATGCCTAAAACCTAGATCTGACCCCTAACCCCTAGATCTGACCAGGCTCCATCTGATGTCATCAGAGGTTGAACCACTTTGAGTTTGTACCATGTAGCTCCGTTTATAGTACAGAAAATAAATCTCTTAGCGGTTTTGTAATATCTTTTGCTGGTAACTATGTGTTCTTTCCCATACGGCAAGCACAGTCATTTATTGTCCTTGCAGTAAATGTAGACATTAGCATCCTTTAATTGAATGTCCATGTTTTAGATGGCGTGCACATGACAGATTACCCTGGAAACAACCAAAGCAGTCACCAGACATTATTTCAATCAGTCTCAGTCTGCCTTCACGTAAATAAATAAGATTTGTCCTTGATAATGAATAGTGATGGTTAGCAGGTCCATTTCAACACACCCTCTAAATCTCATTTTGTTTCCACTAAATTACTGCAAAATGATGCCTCATTTACCACTGGCTCTCAGCACGACTATGGTAATTTAATTATCTCTGTCTGTCTGTCTGTCTGTCTGTCTGTCTGTCTGTCTGTCTGTCTGTCTGTCTGTCTGTCTGTCTGTCTGTCTGTCTGTCTGTCTGTCTGTCTGTCTGTCTGTCTGTCTGTCTGTCTGTCTGTCTGTCTGTCTGCAGCTCTGTCTGTCTGTCTGTCTGCAGCTCTGTCTGTCTGTCTGTCTGTCTGTCTGTCTGTCTGTCTGTCTGTCTGTCTGTCTGTCTGTCTGTCTGTCTGTCTGTCTGTCTGTCTGTCTGTCTGTCTGTCTGTCTGCAGCTCTGTCTGTCTGCAGCTCTGTCTGTCTGTCTGTCTGTCTGTCTGTCTGTCTGTCTGTCTGTCTGTCTGTCTGTCTGTCTGTCTGTCTGTCTGTCTGTCTGTCTGTCTGTCTGTCTGTCTGTCTGTCTGTCTGTCTGTCTGTCTGTCTGTCTGTCTGTCTGTCTGTCTGTCTGTCTGTCTGTCTGCAGCTCTGTCTGTCTGCAGCTCTGTCTGTCTGTCTGTCTGTCTGTCTGTCTGTCTGTTAATTCAATTAAATTTGCTTACTTCGGCTATTTACAATATTAAGATAATAAGAATCAAAATTGTCAACAGGACAACAGTATCAACAATAACCAAGGGTCAAAATAACCATACAATGGACAATAACAATGGCACCAAGGACATGTGCAGGTTGGTTGGTCTGTCAGACACTGTCCTTCGTTTTATGGCAGGCAGCAATGTAGTGCGCTGCCAACCCACAGCTCTCTGAGTCCTCCCCCACCAGGACGGGTAGCCTATTGTAATCAGAGAGCTCTTTGAAACCTTGATTAAGAGTTTCAAATTTAGGGAAATTACACTCTCTAATTGATTTATATTTTTTACATTTTGTCAGAAATGTTGTCCGTCTGTCTCTCTGTCTGTCTGTTGCTCTCTGCGTCTCTCTGTATGTCTGTCTGTGTCTCTCTCTCTCTAGCTGTCTATCTCTCTCTATCTCTTTCTTTGCATCTCTCTGTATATATGTCTGTCTGTCTCACTCTCTGTCTCTCTATCTGTCTGTCTCTCTGTCTCTCTCTCTCATCTCTCTCTCTCTGCCTGTATATCTGTCTCTCTCTCTCTGTCTCTCTCTCTATCTGCATGTCTGTCTGTCTCATACTCCCTCTATCTCTGTCTGTCTGTCTCTGTCTCTATCCCATCTCTGTCTTGCTCTCTCTCTGTCTCTATCCCATCTCTGTCTGTCTGTCTGTCTGTCTGTCTGTCTGTCTGTCTGTCTGTCTGTCTGTCTGTCTGTCTGTCTGTCTGTCTGTCTGTCTGTCTGTCTGTCTGTCTGTCTGTCTGTCTGTCTGTCTGTCTGTCTGTCTGTCTGTCTGTCTGTCTGTCTGTCCGTTTGTCCGTCTGTCCGTCTGTCTGTCTGCTTGCCTGTTTGTCTGTCTGTCATCTCTCTCTCTCTCTCTCTCATCTCTCTCTCTCTCTCTCATCTCTCTCTCTCTCTCTCTCTCTCTCCCCATCTCTCTCTCTCTCAATTCAATTCAATTCAATTCAAGGGGCTTTCTTGGACTAGGAAAGCAAGTGAAGTAGAAAGTATACAAAAGTGAAGTAAACAATAAAAAAGTAACAGTTAACATTACACTCACAGAAGTTCCAAAACACTTTTGTACCTGTTTCCTCCAGCATCTTCACAAGGTCCTTTGCTGTTGTTATGGGATTGATTTACACTTTTCGCACCAAAGTACGTTCATCTCTAGGATACAGAGGATGAACCAAACTTGTGGAGGTCTACAATTTTTTTTCTGAGGTCTTGGCTGATTTCTTTAGATTTTGGTATGATGTCAAGCAAGGAGGCACTGAGTTGAAGGTAGGCCTTGAGATACATCCACAGGTACACCTCCAATTGACTCGTGTTATGTAAATTAGCCTATCAGAAACATCTAAAGCCATGACATAATTTTCTGGAATTTTCCAAGCTGTCTAGAGGCACAGTCAACTTAGTGCATGTCAAATTCTGACCCACTGGAATTGTGATACAGTGAATTATAAGTGAAATAATCTGTCTGTAAGCAATAGTTGGACAAATTACTTGTGTCATGCACAAAGTAAATGTATATACAGTTGAATTCGGAAGTTTACATTCACTTTGGTTGGAGTCATTAAAACTTGTTTTTCAACCACTCCACAAATGTCTTGTTAACAAACTATAGTTTTGGCAAGTTGGTTAGGACATCTACTTTAAAAAAAATCTACAAGGTATGTATAGTTTTTTGTGTGCTCTAGGGCAACGGTGTCTAGACAGAATTTTTATTTGTGGTCCTGGCAACTGGACCTTATTTGGAACACCATTATTTTTGTCTTACTGAGATTTACTCTCAGGGCCCTTGTCTGATATAATCTGTGCAGAAGATCTAGGTGCTGCTGTAGGCAATTCTTGGTTGGGGACAGAAGCACCAGATCAGCAAACAGTAGACATTTGACTTCAGATTCTAGTTGGGTGAGGCCGGGTGCTGCAAACTGTTCTAGTGCCCTTGCCAAATTGTTGATACAGTATATAAGTTGAAGGGGGCGGGGCTTAAGATGTATCTCTGTCTCACCTCCAAGGCCCTGTGGAAAGAAATGTGTGTTTTCATTGACTTTTTTAACCTCACACTTTCTGTTTGAGTACATGGATTTTATGATGCTGTTTGTTTTTCCCCAAAAACACCACTTTCCATCAACTTGTATAGCAGACCCCCATGCCAAATTGAGTCGAAGGCTTTTTTGAAATCAACAAAGCATGAGAAGACTTTGCATTTGTTTTGGTTTACTTGTTTTTCATTTAGGGTGTGCGTGGTGAATACGTGGTCTGTCGTGTGATAATTTGGTGAAAAGACAATTTGACATTTGCTCAGTACGTTGTTTTCACTGAGGAAGTGTATGAGTCTGCTGTTACAGTTTTTCTCAGTCGCTTTGGTGCATTTTTCACATCATCTCTAACATGTGCAAAATAATAAGTGCATTTCTCAGAACAATTTGTACAAACTGCAATATACAATAGATATGTTTCTAAAGCTAGTCAGTCACTAAAAATCCTTAGTACATCTCTCAAAAGTAAATATTCATGCCAATGATCATGTCAGTGTCATCAGAATGATAAGTCATTGAGTCATTGTCCACGAACATGGTCGTCAAAATGTTTAGGCATTTTGTCAATGTAACTGTGTACTTTGACAGTATTAGCTGATGTAAACTTAGGCTACAGTTTGGATGACAGTTACTGTATTGAAAATGCACAAGGCTGCACTTCTATGGCATATATCAATTTCAACAGTACTATTTACATATTACTGTATGTGGGTTATTGATTGAAAGAGACTGGACAACCCAAGGGGCACAAAGCAAAAAAAACTAAATTAGAAAGAAACACAGGAAACCACCCCTAAGGCCCAACTTTGCCCTCAGCACTGTTGTGCTGTCTCTACACATCCAGACGTTCCTGTCTGTCTGCCCGCATATTCTCATCCACATCACACCGGATATTTTCCCTTCCAATGCAACGTGGAAAGATTCTTTTGGAATGCCTTATCCATCCTCTGCAGGCGTCTACTGTGATGTCCTCACATGCTGCATCCATTGCAGCCAGCAGGGTCATCTGTGTGTGTGGCTGACGATCGTACACCTTCCACCTCCATGCTGAAAATAACTCCTCAATTGGTTTAAGGAATGGTGAATAAGGTGGGAGGAATTCTACGAGCATCCTCGGGTGGGTCACAAACCATTGCCTTATGATGTTTGATCGATGGAAACTCACATTATCACAAATGACCACATACTTTGGCAAATCCTCTCTAAACAGACCCCTCTCATCATCAGGGATGAGAGCCCTGTAGAGAGTCTCTAACAAGTTGAGTAGATGCTGGGTGTTGTATGGCCCTATAAGGGGGATATGGGTTAGGACACCATGCTCCGAAATAGCAGCACACATGGTGATATTTCCTCCCCGTTGGCCTGGCAAATCCAAATTGCTAGGACCATGGTGCAAATAGCCTCCTCCTGTTGAGGTGTGAAAAGGCATTCTCTGCCACCGGTTGGAGGTAATCTTGCAGTCCTATGTGGGGAAAAATGCAGTGATGCATCGCACACTTTCACATAGACAAAAACTATGCGAACACACATTTTACTGTAAAACATTGCAACTCTGTTGCGGTCTGTCTATATATGCTTGCCAATTGATTCTTCATGAGATGCACCTTTGAGAAATTTAGACAACTGGTTGATTGTTGGTTGAACTAACACATTACATTCCTTCATAAGTGAGGGTCAATTTCACCTGCACGATTCATCAATTCACATTTTTGAACAAAAGGTCTAATAGAAATGTGTAAAACTATGCTTGACAGTTTATGACAAATAGTTCAACAATTTAGCATGTAATGGCTTATGCAAGGAACTAATGCCTAGATGTTTTGAGGGGTAAGACTATTCAACAGAGAACCATCTTCTATATTTTTGATCAACGTGACATGAGCAATTGATAATGTGTAAAAAAGCTGACACTTGTACATTATCAATTGCAATTTGTTCAAAGGAATAAGAAATTGCTTTAATGATGTGCACAAGTGACTAGATGATTTGGAATTTGTACAAGTAGTATCAAGAATTGCACTTTTGATCTAAGAAATGCACCAAAGCGACTGAGAAAAACTGTAATGATAATGCAGAGGATTTTCCCAAGGTTGCTGTTGCATCTCTCATCTTCTCTGAGTCTTCATATTGCATCTCTCATCTTCTCTGAGTCTTCATATTGCATCTCTCATCTTCTCTGATTCTTCATATTGCATCTCTTATCTTATCTGAGTCTTCATATTGCATCTCTCATCTTCTCTGAGTCTTCATATTGCATCTCTCATCTTCTCTGAGTCTTCATATTGCATCTCTCATCTTCTCTGAGTCTTCCTATTGCATCTCTTATCTTCTCTGAGTCTTCATATTGCATCTCTCATCTTCTCTGAGTCTTCATATTGCATCTCTCATCTTCTCTGAGTCTTCATATTGCATCTCTTATCTTATCTGAGTCTTCATATTGCATCTCTCATCTTCTCTGAGTCTTCATATTGCATCTCTTATCTTATCTGAGTCTTCGTATTGCATCTCTCATCTTCTCTGTCTTCATATTGCATCTCTTATCTTATCTGAGTCTTCGTATTGCATCTCTTATCTTATCTGAGTCTTCATATTGCATCTCTCATCTTCTCTGAGTCTTCATATTGCATCTCTCATCTTCTCTGAGTCTTCCTATTGCATTTCTCATCTTCTCTGAGTCTTCATATTGCATCTCTCATCTTATCTGAGTCTTCGTATTGCATCTCTCATCTTCTCTGAGTCTTCGTATTGCTCTAATCTAGGTTGTTCCTAAAACATCAAAACCAACATTTCAAGTTTATTTTGTGATGGAGGGATGAAGGGATGGAGAAATGAAGGGATGGAGTGATGGAGAGATGAAGGGATGGAGAAATGAAGGGATGAAGGGATGGAGAAATGAAGGGATGGAGAGATGAAGGGATGGAGAGATGAAGGGAAGGGATGAAGGGATGGAGAAATGAAGGGATGGAGGGATGGAGAGATGAAGGGATGGAGGGATGGAGAAATGAAGGGATGGAGAAATGAAGGGATGGAGAGATGAAGGGATGAAGGGATGGAGAAATGAAGGGATGGAGAAATGAAGGGATGGAGAGATGAAGGGATGAAGGGATGGAGAAATGAAGGGATGGAGGGATGGAGAGATGAAGGGATGGAGAGATAAAGGGATGAAGGGATGGAGAAATGAAGGGATGGAGGGATGGAGAGATGGAGGGATGGAGGGATGAAGGGATGGAGAAATGAAGGGATGGAGGGATGGAGAGATGAAGGGATGGAGAAATGAAGGGATGGAGGGATGAAGGGATGGAGAAATGAAGGGATGGAGGGATGGAGGAATGGAGGGATGGAGAGATGAATGGATGGAGAAATGAAGGGATGGATGGATGGAGAAATGAAGGGATGGAGAGATGAAGGGATGAAGGGATGGAGAAATGAAGGGATGGAGGGATGGAGAGATGAAGGGATGAAGGGATGGAGAAATGAAGGGATGGAGGGATGGAGAGATGAAGGGATGAAGGGATGGAGAAATGAAGGGATGGAGAAATGAAGGGATGGAGAGATGAAGGGATGAAGGGATGGAGAAATGAAGGGATGGAGGGATGGAGAGATGAAGGGATGGATGAAGAGATGAAGGGATGAAGGGATGGAGAAATGAAGGGATGGAGAAATTAAGGGATGGAGGGATGGAGAGATGAAGGGATGAAGGGATGGAGAAATGAAGGGATGGAGGGATGGAGAGATGAAGGGATGGAGAAATGAAGGGATGGAGGGATGAAGGGATGGAGAAATGAAGGGATGGAGGGATGGAGGAATGGAGGGATGGAGAGATGAATGGATGGAGGCACTCTAGTTGTTTCTCCGTAATCGTAACCAGGAATAAATGCTAGAGAAAAACAGAGCCGTCCAAGAGAAGTCAAGACAAGCAGAAGCACAAGCATCGACCACGATACAAGATAGAATATACCCAAAACACAGTTCATTATCAAATCTATTATGCACTGGTGTTGGAATGAAGAGCCTCCCCCCAGGTAGCTACGTGAAGACACATCGTATTCATTAACTCTAGGTGAGACGCTGAAATTGACTGTTCTAATTAAAACATGTAGAGACATATAATAAAACTGAACCATCAGCCTGGGATACTGAGACCAGGACACAACTGAACCATCAGCCTGGGATACTGAGACCAGGACACAACTGAACCATCAGCCTGGGATACTGAGACCAGGACACAACTGAACCATCAGCCTGGGATACTGAGACCAGGACACAACTGAACCATCAGCCTGGGATACTGAGACCAGGACACAACTGAACCATCAGCCTGGGATACTGAGACCAGGACACAACTGAACCATCAGCCTGGGATACTGAGACACTGAGACCAGGACACAACTGAACCATCAGCCTGGGATACTGAGACCAGGACACAACTGAACCATCAGCCTGGGATACTGAGACCAGGACACAACTGAACCATCAGCCTGGGATACTGAGACCAGGACACAACTGAACCATCAGCCTGGGATACTGAGACCAGGACACAACTGAACCATCAGCCTGGGATACTGAGACCAGGACACAACTGAACCATCAGCCTGGGATACTGAGACACTGAGACCAGGACACAACTGAACCATCAGCCTGGTATACTGAGACCAGGACACAACTGAACCATCAGCCTGGGATACTGAGACCAGGACACAACTGAACCATCAGCCTGAGATACTGAGACCAGGACACAACTGAACCATCAGCCTGGGATACTGAGACCAGGACACAACTGAACCATCAGCCTGGGATACTGAGACCAGGACACAACTGAACCATCAGCCTGGGATACTGAGACCAGGACACAACTGAACCATCAGCCTGGGATACTGAGACCAGGACACAACTGAACCATCAGCCTGGGATACTGAGACCAGGACACAACTGAACCATCAGCCTGGGATACTGAGACACTGAGACCAGGACACAACTGAACCATCAGCCTGGGATACTGAGACCAGGACACAACTGAACCATCAGCCTGGGATACTGAGACACTGAGACCAGGACACAACTGAACCATCAGCCTGGGATACTGAGACACTGAGACCAGGACACAACTGAACCATCAGCCTGGGATACTGAGACACTGAGACCAGGACACAACTGAACCATCAGCCTGGGATACTGAGACACTGAGACCAGGACACAACTGAACCATCAGCCTGGGATACTGAGACACTGAGACCAGGACACAACTGAACCATCAGCCTGGGATACTGAGACCAGGACACAACTGAACCATCAGCCTGGGATACTGAGACCAGGACACAACTGCACCATCAGCCTGGGATACTGAGACCAGGACACAACTGAACCATCAGCCTGGGATACTGAGACCAGGACACAACTGAACCATCAGCCTGGGATACTGAGACACTGAGACCAGGACACAACTGAACCATCAGCCTGGGATACTGAGACACTGAGACCAGGACACAACTGAACCATCAGCCTGGGATACTGAGATCAGGACATGACTGAACCATCGGCCTGGGATACTGAGACACTGAGACCAGGACATGACTGCATTAGCTGCCTGGGATACTGAGACCAGGACACAACTGAACCATCAGCCTGGGATACTGAGACCAGGACACAACTGAACCATCAGCCTGGGATACTGAGACCAGGACACAACTGAACCATCAGCCTGGGATACTGAGACCAGGACACAACTGAACCATCAGCCTGGGATACTGAGACACTGAGACCAGGACACAACTGAACCATCAGCCTGGTATACTGAGACCAGGACATAACTGAACCATCAGCCTGGGATACTGAGACCAGGACACAACTGAACCATCAGCCTGAGATACTGAGACCAGGACACAACTGAACCATCAGCCTGGGATACTGAGACCAGGACACAACTGAACCATCAGCCTGGGATACTGAGACCAGGACACAACTGAACCATCAGCCTGGGATACTGAGACCAGGACACAACTGAACCATCAGCCTGGGATACTGAGACCAGGACACAACTGAACCATCAGCCTGGGATACTGAGACCAGGACACAACTGAACCATCAGCCTGGGATACTGAGACACTGAGACCAGGACACAACTGAACCATCAGCCTGGGATACTGAGACCAGGACACAACTGAACCATCAGCCTGGGATACTGAGACCAGGACACAACTGAACCATCAGCCTGGGATACTGAGACACTGAGACCAGGACACAACTGAACCATCAGCCTGGGATACTGAGACACTGAGACCAGGACACAACTGAACCATCAGCCTGGGATACTGAGACACTGAGACCAGGACACAACTGAACCATCAGCCTGGGATACTGAGACACTGAGACCAGGACACAACTGAACCATCAGCCTGGGATACTGAGACACTGAGACCAGGACACAACTGAACCATCAGCCTGGGATACTGAGACCAGGACACAACTGAACCATCAGCCTGGGATACTGAGACCAGGACACAACTGCACCATCAGCCTGGGATACTGAGACCAGGACACAACTGAACCATCAGCCTGGGATACTGAGACCAGGACACAACTGAACCATCAGCCTGGGATACTGAGACACTGAGACCAGGACACAACTGAACCATCAGCCTGGGATACTGAGACACTGAGACCAGGACACAACTGAACCATCAGCCTGGGATACTGAGATCAGGACATGACTGAACCATCGGCCTGGGATACTGAGACACTGAGACCAGGACATGACTGCATTAGCTGCCTGGGATACTGAGACCAGGACACAACTGAACCATCAGCCTGGGATACTGAGACCAGGACACAACTGAACCATCAGCCTGGGATACTGAGACCAGGACACAACTGAACCATCAGCCTGGGATACTGAGACCAGGACACAACTGAACCATCAGCCTGGGATACTGAGACCAGGACACAACTGAACCATTAGCCTGGGATACTGAGACCAGGACACAACTGAACCATCAGCCTGGGATACTGAGACACTGAGACAGGACACAACTGAACCATCAGCCTGGGATACTGAGACCAGGACACAACTGAACCATCAGCCTGGGATACTGAGACCAGGACACAACTGAACCATCAGCCTGGGATACTGAGACACTGAGACCAGGACACAACTGAACCATCAGCCTGGGATACTGAGACCAGGACACAACTGAACCATCAGCCTGGGATACTGAGACCAGGACACAACTGAACCATCAGCCTGGGATACTGAGACCAGGACACAACTGAACCATCAGCCTGGGATACTGAGACCAGGACACAACTGAACCATCAGCCTGGGATACTGAGACCAGGACACAACTGAACCATCAGCCTGGGATACTGAGACCAGGACACAACTGAACCATCAGCCTGGGATACTGAGACCAGGACACAACTGAACCATCAGCCTGGGATACTGAGACCAGGACACAACTGAACCATCAGCCTGGGATACTGAGACACTGAGACCAGGACACAACTGAACCATCAGCCTGGGATACTGAGACACAGGACCAGGACACAACTGAACCATCAGCCTGGGATGAGACACTGAGACCAGGACACAACTGAACCATCAGCCTGGGATACTGAGACACTGAGACCAGGACACAACTGAACCATCAGCCTGGGATACTGAGACACTGAGACCAGGACACAACTGAACCATCAGCCTGGGATACTGAGACACTGAGACCAGGACACAACTGAACCATACACAACTGAACCATCAGCCTGGGATACTGAGACACTGAGACCAGGACACAACTGAACCATCAGCCTGGGATACTGAGACACTGAGACCAGGACACAACTGAACCATCAGCCTGGGATACTGAGACACTGAGACCAGGACACAACTGAACCATCAGCCTGGGATACTGAGACACTGAGACCAGGACACAACTGAACCATCAGCCTGGGATACTGAGACCAGGACACAACTGAACCATCAGCCTGGGATACTGAGACCAGGACACAACTGCACCATCAGCCTGGGATACTGAGACCAGGACACAACTGAACCATCAGCCTGGGATACTGAGACCAGGACACAACTGAACCATCAGCCTGGGATACTGAGACACTGAGACCTGGACACAACTGAACCATCAGCCTGGGATATTGAGACACTGAGACCAGGACACAACAGAACCATCAGCCTGGGATACTGAGATCAGGACATGACTGAACCATCGGGCTGGGATACTGAGACACTGAGACCAGGACATGACTGCATTAGCTGCCTGGGATACTGAGACCAGGACATGACTGCATTAGCTGCCTGGGATACTGAGACCAGGACATGACTGCATTAGCTGCCTGGGATACTGAGACCAGGACATGACTGCATTAGCTGCCTGGGATACTGAGACACTGAGACCAGGACATGACTGCATTAGCTGCCTGGGATACTGAGACACTGAGACCAGGACATGACTGCATTAGCTGCCTGGGATACTGAGACCAGGACATGACTGCATTAGCTGCCTGGGATACTGAGACCAGGACATGACTGCGTTAGCTGCCCGGGATACTGAGACACTGAGACCAGGACATGACTGCATTAGCTGCCTGGGATACTGAGACACTGAGACCAGGACATGACTGCATTAGCTGCCTGGGATACTGAGACCAGGACATGACTGCATTAGCTGCCTGGGATACTGAGACCAGGACATGACTGCATTAGCTGCCCGGGATACTGAGACCAGGACATGACTGCATTAGCTGCCCGGGATACTGAGACCAGTACATGACTGCATTAGCTGCCTGGGATACTGAGACCAGGACATGACTGCATTAGCTGCCCGGGATACTGAGACCAGTACATGACTGCATTAGCTGCCTGGGATACTGAGACCAGGACATGACTGCATTAGCTGCCCGGGATACTGAGACCAGTACATGACTGCATTAGCTGCCTGGGATACTGAGACCAGTACATGACTGCATTAGCTGCCTGGGATACTGAGACCAGGGGACACGACTGCATTAGCTGCCCGGGATACTGAGACCAGTACATGACTGCATTAGCTGCCTGGGATACTGAGACCAGTACATGACTGCATTAGCTGCCTGGGATACTGAGACCAGGACATGACTGCATTAGCTGCCTGGGATACTGAGACCAGGGGACACGACTGCATTAGCTGCCTGGGATACTGAGACCAGGACATGACTGCATTAGCTGCCTGGGATACTGAGACCAGGACATGACTGCATTAGCTGCCCGGGATACTGAGACACTGAGACCAGGACATGACTGCAAAAGCTGCCTGGGATACTGAGACCAGGACATGACTGCATTAGCTGCCTGTCCATTCCCTGTACAGCTTTCTCTTTTTGTGAAGAGTGACATTGAAGAGGTGTATTGTTATTCTCAATATCGCTATGGTTACATTTTTCCAGCGGAACTTCAATTATTCAAATTGTGAAAAACGTCATTGCTGTGAATAAATTATATAAATGCACACGTTCAATAATAAGTTGCTATCATCATCATCCACTTATAACCACGTTGTCTATGTTATTATTAACACAGCTGTGTTAGTAGAATTGCTGTTTCTCCCAGTGATTATTAGGACTGTTGTGTTAGTAGAATTGATAACAGTTATCACAAACATTATTAACACACCAATTTCTCCAAAAGTTGAATTGCTCAGGGACACAAACACCAACACACCAATATCTCCAAATATAGAATTGATCTGGGACGGAAAAATTAACACAAACATCTCATCCCCAGACACTGTTGTCCATCTTCTCCTCCAACATCTCCTCCCCAGACACTGCTGTCCATCCTCTCCTCTCCTATCCTCCAACATCTCCTCCCCAGACACTGCTGTCCATCCTCTCCTCTCCTATCCTCCAACATCTCCTCCCCAGACACTGCTGTCCATCCTCTCCTATCCTCTAACAGTTTTTTCTCAACCATATCCATCCTCCCCTCCCTCTTTTCTTCCACTGGATCCTGTCAGGACTTGACACATTGTTAGAATGCACAAACATGTCTCCATATTTCTCTCTCTGGTCAGTGGACAATCTCTCTCCAAAGGACACAGGGAGGCCAGATGTTTGTTTAATCATTCTCTCTCTCTCTTTATGTGTGTCAAACTAACAGAAGCTGTGTCTAGGATGGAGCGATGGGGGGAAAGAGGGATGGAGGGATGGAGCGATGGGGGGAAAGAGGGATGGAGGGATGGGGAGAAAGAGGGATGGAGGGATGGAACAATGGGGGGAAAGAGGGATGGAGGAATGGAGGAATGGAGGGATGAAGGGATGGAGGGATGAAGGGATGGAGGGATGAAGGGATGGAGGAATGGAGGGATGAAGGGACGGAGGGATGAAGGGATGGGGGGATTGAGGGATGGAGGCACTCTAGTTGTTTCTCCGTGATCATAACCAGTAATTAGCCCTCTCCCTGGACAGCAGTAGGGAACATCATTACCACACACACACGCACGCACGCACGCACGCACGCACGCACGCACGCACGCACGCACGCACGCACACACACACACACACACACACACACACACACACACACACACACACACACACACACACACACACACACACACACACACACACACACACACAGTGAATCCCCAGGACTTGTGAAATGTTGGTGTGTAACAAGTGCAGAGTGGCAGTTATTCAGTCCCTTGGTTGTGTCCCAAATGACTCCTCATTCGCTGTGTAGTACAGTACTGTTGCCCAGGGCCCATATGGGACTGGATAGGGCATATGGTGCTATTTGGGACAGTTCCTTCAGTCAGATATCTCTTCCTGTAATGGCAACCAAAGTTAAGTCAAACTTCACAGACAGGGTAAAAAAAATTCTTTTCGCATCTCCTCCTCGTCTTCCTCCTCCTCGTTCACCTCCTGCCTCCTCCTCGTCTTCCTCCTCCTCGTCCATCTCCTTCCTCGTCTTCCTCCTCCTCGTTTACCTGCTTCCTCGTCTTCCTCCTCCTCGTTCACCTCCTTCCTCGTCTTCCTCCTCCTCGTTCACCTCCTTCCTCATCTTCCTCATCTTCCTCCTCCTCGTTCACCTCCTTCCTCGTCTTCCTCCTCCTCGTTCACCTCCTTCCTCGTCTTCCTCCTCCTCGTTCATCTCCTTCCTCGTCTTCCTCCTCCTCATTCACCTCCTTCCTCATCTACATCTACCTCCCTCCCTCCGAAGATGAAGATGTATAAATCAATAGGAAGGATGGAAGTACGGAACACGGAAATGGTTCTAAGCAGTCATTTTTTCAGCAGAGGACTAGGGTTCTCAAATCATCATTCTCGTGACTCCTTATGACAGTTGATCTGACCAAGAGAGGGCAGCATGGTGTTGTTGTTTTGTATGGAGAGTGGATGGTGATGCTACAAATCCACGGGGGCCATGCAGACTAGGCAGAGAGCGGTCTGCTGCAGTGAGTGAATGAAAGGATGTGGAGATAACTGCCCAGTGAGTGACAGGGGGAAGCTACACTGATCAACATTGATCCTTCAGCTCAGACCCCGAGCCTCCTTCTGCCCTTTCTGCCTCCACCGTGGCTATCATTGGATTATCAGCCTGCATGATTGCATTATGGCACATATGGTTCTCCTTATAGATACAATACACAGGGTGAGTGACAAACGGCACCCTATTCACTAGTTAGGGCCTATATGTCTCTTGTCAAAAGTAGTGCACTGTCTGGGTCATTCTATTTACTAGGGTACCAGTGAGGATTTCCTACACTGGACAACTTGTTACAGCTGTTGTTAAGGGGCTCCCGAATGGTGCAGCAATCTAAGGCACTGCATCTCAGTGCGAGAGGCTTCACTGCAGTACCCTGTTCAAATCCAGGCTGTATCACATCTGGACATGATTGGGAGTCTCATAGGGTGGCACATAATTGGCCTGGTTTCTTGATTTGGCCATGGTAGGCCCTCATTGTAAATAAGAATTTGTAATTAACTGACTTATTAAATCAAAATCATAAATCAGCAATTGATAATAATCAGTAGTCATTGCATAAAGATGTAGCTATATGGACAGTTTTGTTTTTGTAAAGAAATGTTGTAAATGCATTGTAACTACATAACATTTCATGTCTCCTTATGTTACAGGGTGGAAAACAGCTTTCCTGCTCACACAAATCCAAAATAATGTGTGCATTGCAAACCCAAAATGCTTCTAACTGAAAGAGTCACATCACCTTGATACTTAAAAACTATAATTGATAACGTCATAAATGTGGTTCTCCAATAAGTATGCACAATACTTGTTGGATGTGCATTTGTTGTCCAGCTGATTAGCTAGATATTTACACACATTATCATCTGATCCAGGAAGGAATTTATGTAAAAAACGCCCAAGTGCTGGAAAGAAGGTGTTTGAGAGGAAATGTCCAGAATACTTTGTGTATCATTGTATCAGTTGCGCCTGGATCCACGTTGGATCTAACTTGATGTTGATCCTCTGTTGTAAGTCTGCTTGATTTACTGCAGGGTCTCGCTAGATTTACCAGAGAAAGCATCAAGGAAATGAGTTCATGTTTTCACGTGTTTTTTTTTGTTGGCACGTGTGTGTTTTTTTTGGACAGAGTCTACTGCATGTGCATTGTGTGAGATAGACTGTTGCGAAACACCCAACCTTCTTCCTGGGGGGGGATATACAACAACAACAAAAGCAATACAAGGGGCTTGAAGTAGCTTCCTTGAGCTTGAATTTGGAGCTCAGTACTAGCATAGTTCAACCTTTAAAAAAAAAACATTTCCTCAACTTGGTGATTTAAAAAGTTGTGGCAATTATTGAAGCCAATTTATAAGTTCTCTTATAAATTATAATTTTTTAAATCTGTTTTTGTGAAACATGTGGCCATTTTCATTTGTTTTCCCGCTGCTTCAATTGAAGGGTGTTGCGATACTCCGTTACGGTAAAACCACTAATGAGGAGGACATCACACAATGTTGGCTTCAACTTGGCGTTCCATACAAAATCCTTCCATTAATTAACAAAGGAACCTGTTATTTTTGGTCACTTTCACATTCTTAAAAAGTCAATGGTAGCTACTGCTATTTATGGTTTGTTTACAAGTGCCTGCATCAGTCACATTTTTTAAATATATACATTTTTATTTGACCTTTATTTAACCTCTATGGGATCGGTGTCCCCCGCCGTAGCACGGTTGAGCTAACATAGGCTAATGCGATTAACAAGTAACAAGAACATTTCCCAGGACAGAGACATATCTGATATGGGCAGAAAGCTTAAATTCTTGTTAATCTAACTGCACTGTCCAATTTACAGTAGCTATTATAGTGAAATAATACCATGCTATTGTTTGAGGAGAGTGCACAGTTATGAACTTGAAAATCTATTAATAAACGAATTAGGAACATTTGGGAAGTCTTGATACAACATTTTGAACAGATATGCAATGGTTCATTGGATCAGTATAAAAATGTGCACATCCACTGCTGCCATCTAGTGGCCAAACTCTAAATTGCGCCTGGGCTGGAATAATAAATTATGGCCTTTCACTTGCATTTCAAAGATGACGGTAGAGATCTAATGTGTTATATTCTCCAACATTAATTTCACATTTCCACAAACTTACATTTACATTTACATTTAAGTCATTTAGCAGACGCTCTTATCCAGAGCGACTTACAAATTGGTGCATTCACCTTATGACATCCAGTGGAGCAGCCACTTTACAATAGTGCATCTACGTGTTTCCTTTCAAATGGGATTAAGAATATGCATATCCTTGCTTCAGGTCCTGAGCTACAGGTAGTTAGATTTGATTTTAGGCAAAAATTGAAAAAAGGGTCAGATCCTTATTGACTAGGCAAGTCAGTTAACAACAAATTCTTATTTTACAATGACGGTCTAGCCCGGCCAAACCCTCCCATAACCCGAACGACACTGGGCCAATTGTGCGCTGCCCTGTGGGACTCCCGATCACAGCCGGTTGTGATACAGCCAGCATTAATCTTAAAGTGGTAATGGTTACATTTTTTGTACACTTTTTGCATGCTTTTTGGGGGGAGGGGTTGTATATTAGGCCCTATATGAACAAGTATATGACTAATACAATTGTATAAAATTAAGGTCAGTGAAAATGACAATAAAGTGCTTGAACAAGTCCTTGAAAGTCCTTGAACGTGACTTGACAATGTCTTTATGAACCCTGATTTTACAGGATGTATGTTGTTGTAGAGGTGGAGTTATGGGCATATTTGCCTATATTCACTTTTATTTTCTCTAAGCACACATGTGAAACTGCATGAAAATCATTTAAAAAAATGTTTGTATCAAACTATTTTGAAATGTTATACAAATTTGGCACATGGGACACTTTAAAAAACAAAATAGGCTATAGGAATTCCATTTGGGATGCCAACACATAAATAGTAACTAATCTATTCTGAATTGGACTTGGGGATAAATCAGTAGATATGTCAGGAACCACCAGGAGACTGTACATTCATATCTACATTTGAAATGATCATCTCAGTATTATATAGAGCACATCATACAGAGCATCATATGGCCTCGTCCTATGATCTTCAAGTGCCTATAGCTAAGGGACATTGGTTTACTGTGCTGACAAACAATAGAAATGCAATGTTGATTCATACACTCTTTTTTTAAAAATAAGAAATAAACTAAAAGGGTTCTTTGTCTGTCCCCATAGGAGATCCCTTGTTAGGTTCGAGGTGAACCTTTTGTATCCAAGTAGACTGTTTTGGATTCCATGTAGATCCCTACATTTGGAAATTTTTGTGATTGTGGGTGGCAGCGTAGCCTAGTGGTTAGAGCCTTGGACTAGTAACTGGAAAATTGTGAGTTCAAATCCCCGAGCTGACAAGGTACAAATCTGCCGTTCTGCCCCTGAACAGCCAGTTAACCCACTGTTCCTAGGCCGTCATTGAAAATAAGAATTTGTGCTTAACTGACTTGTGTCTACATTTAGTAGACACTCTTATCCAGAGCAACTTACAAGAGCAATTCAGGTTAAGTGCCTTGCTCAAGGGCACAACGACTGATTTTTCACCAAGTCAGCTGAGGGATTTCAACCATCAACCTTTCAGTTACTGAACCATTTTATATCTCTGTGAATCAGCAAAATTCCCATATGATGACAACTCTGTTTGCCTACAATAGCAAAGACCACTTTCCTGCCAATCCTTCCAACCTTCCAACCTTCCGATCCTCCAACCTTCCAATCTTCCAATCCTCCAACCTTCCGATCCTCCAACCTTCCAATCTTCCAATCTTCCAATCCTCCAACCCTCCACATACTTCCGAGGAAGACAAACATAGAAAAAGAAAAAAGAAACACATTTCAGGTAAAATCTATAATCAAGATGCCTCGTCCCCCACCCCTTCCATAGCCGCATCAAGATGCCTCGTCCCACCCCCCTCCAGTGCAGCCAATTGGTATTCTGAAGGATCCTCTGCCCCCTATTGCGTTACCAATCTCCTAGCAGGAAGGAGGGAGAAGAGGCCGCTAAGCCTGAGGATGGAAAATGCAGAGCTATGGATTAATGACCAGTAGAACACATGAGACCATGAGAGGGTTTATACTGTATATATCACTACAAAGTAGCACATTCGACTGGGAGACTGGATCTCTATCTATCTACAGAGCGTTCGGAAAATATTCAGACCCTTTGTCGTGGTTCCACATATTGTTACGTTACAACCTTAATCTAAAATCGATTAAATTATTATTTTTCCTCATCAATCTCCACTCTATACCCTATAATGACAAAGCAAAATTAGGGTTTTTAGAATTTTCTAAAAAAAAATAGAAATACCTTATTAACATAGGTATTCAGACCCGTTGCTATGAGACTCTAAATTAAGCTCAGCTTCATCCTGTGTCCACTCATCATCCTAGAGATGTTTCAACAACTTGATTGGAGTCCATCTGGGGTAAATTCAATTGATTTGACATGTTTTGGAAAGGCACACACCTGTCTATATAAAATCCCGCAATTGACAGTGCATGTCAGAGCTAAAACCAAGCCATGAGGTTGAAGGAATTGTCCGTAGAGCTCCGAGACAGGATATTGTTGAGGTGCAGAAGATCCCCAAGAACACAGTGGCCTACATCATTCTTCAATGGAATAAGTTTTAATAAGGCTGTAAAAATATGGAAGAAGTCAAAGGGTCTGAATACTTTCCCAACGCACTGTAGATGGGTATGTTTTGGCGGTGAATGCAGGCAGCCAGACAGGCAGGCAGGCAGGCACTTAGGTAGACAGGCTTGCAGACAGACAGACAGGCTTGCAGACAGACAGACAGGCTTGCAGACAGACAGGCAGGCAGGCAGGCAGAGACAGACAGACAGACAGACAGACAGACAGACAGACAGACAGACATGCTTGCAGACAGACAGACAGGCTTGCAGACAGACAGACATGCTTCCAGACAGGCAGGCAGGCAGGCATGCAGACAGGCAGGCAAGCAGGCAGGCAGGCAGGCAGGCAGACAGACAGGCTTGCAGACAGACAGACAGAAAGACAGACAGACAGACAGACAGACAGACAGACAGACAGACAGACAGACAGACAGGCAGGCAGGCAGGCAGGCAGGCAGGCAGGCAGGCAGGCAGGCAGGCAGGCAGGCAGGCAGGCAGGCAGAGGGTCAAAGCCCTGATGTATGGATACTATTCACTACTGAATAGATCCTTCTTGGTTTCCAAGGTTTCTTTCCATACATGACCACACAGTACAGTCTGTGCAGCCTTTCTGTCAGTGGCTTACTGCCGGTTGCTATTGATTTGCCAGGTTATTGCTGCTAGCTAATTAATTATGACATAGTCAAAGTGGGAACCTTAAGAGGGAAGATTTAGAGAGAGTAAAAGTTTCAAGGTTTTTAAAGTCGTGATTAAAATACTGGCTACAACTTTGAGTGCATTTTTGTATATATTGCATTGCCTAATTGTAAGTATGTACTGTAAATATGAAGTGGGTGACTATGACTATGATTGTCTCTAAGGTACAGGGTAGAATACCGGGTGGGAGCCGGCTAATAACAGTGACTAGGTTCAGCGCATGGTGATGGCCAGCGAGAGGTGACAACTTAACAGTCTGATGGCCTGGAGATAGAAGCTTTTTTACAGTCTCCCGGTTCCAGCTTTGATGCACAAGTACTCAATCAATCAATCAAATTGTATTTATATAGCCCTTCGTACATCAGCTGATATCTCAAAGTGCTGTACAGAAACCCAGCCTAAAACCCCAAACAGCAAGCAATGCAGGTGTAGAAGCACGGTGGCTAGGAAAAACTCCCTAGAAAGGCCAAAACTTAGGAAGAAACCTAGAGAGGAACCAGGCTATGTGGGGTGGCCAGTCCTCTTCTGGCTGTGCCGGGTGGAGATTATAACAGAACATGGCCAAGATGTTCAAATGTTCATAAATGACCAGCATGGTCAAATAATAGTAAGGCAGAACAGTTGAAACTGGAGCAGCAGCACAGTCAGGTGGACTGGGGACAGCAAGGAGTCATCATGTCAGGTCGTCCTGGGGCATAGTCCTAGGGCTCAGGTCCTCCGAGAGAGAGAAAGAAAGAGAGAATTAGAGAGAGCATATATGGGGTGGCCAGTCCTCTTCTGGCTGTGCCGGGTGGAGATTATAACAGAACATGGCCAAGATGTTCAAATGTTCATAAATGACCAGCATGGTCAAATAATAGTAAGGCAGAACAGTTGAAACTGGAGCAGCAGCATGGCCAGGTGGACTGGGGACAGCAAGGAGTCATCATGTCAGGTAGTCCTGGGGCATAGTCCTAGGGCTCAGGTCAGTTGAAACTGGAGCAGCCGCATGGCCAGGTGGACTGGGGACAGCAAGGAGCCATCATGTCTGGTAGTCCTGGGGCATGGTCCTAGGGCTCAGGTCCTCCGAGAGAGAGAAAGAAAAGGAGAGAATTAGAGAACGCACACTTAGATTCACACAGGACACCGAATAGGACAGGAGAAGTACTCCAGATATAACAAACTGACCCTAGCCCCCCGACACAAACTACTGCAGCATAAATTCTGGAGGCTGAGACAGGAGGGGTCAGGAGACACTGTGGCCCCATCCGAGGACACCCCCGGACTGTCCCCGCCATCTATATGGTAGCGGGGTGAACGGGCCGTGGCTCGGGTGGCTGAGATCCTTGATGATCTTCTTGGCCTTCCTGTGACACAGAGTGTTGTAGATGTCCTGGAGGACAGGCAATGTGCCCCCAGTGATTGCCTCAGCGTCGTCCGGATTAGGGGAGGGTTTGGTTGGCCAGGAGGTCCTTGTCCCATCACGATCTAGAGAATCGGAGCGCATGCACGCTGACACGGTCGCCAGGTGTACGGTGTTTCCTCCGACACATTGGTGCGGCTAGCTTCCGGGTTAAGCGAGCAGTGTGTCAAGAAGCAGTGCGGCTTGTTTCGGAGGACGCATGTTTCAAGAACTTCTCCTCTCCCGAGTCCGTACGGGAGTTGCAGTGATGGGACAAGACTGTAACGAACAGTTGGGGAGAAAAAGGAGTTTAAAAATAAAAAATAAAATAGCAACTATTTACTAAATAACCTGAAGTAAAAAATACATAAATAAATACAAACTTAAAATTAAAAAAGAGGAAAATATGAAAATAACGAATAATTAAAGAGGATTTTATTGGTCAAGCTGAATTTCTTTCACCTTCTTTGCCACATTGACCATTTCATGATGTGTATGCCGAGCATCTCGAAGCTTTTCACCTTCTCCACCGCGGTCCCGTCGTTGTGGATGGGGGGGTCCTTTCTCTGTTGTCTCCTGAAGTCCGAGATCACCTCCTTCATTTTGTTGATGTTGAGGGAGAGGGTGTTTTCCTGGCACCACTCCGCCAGGGCCCTCACCTCCTCTCTGTAGACTGTATCATCACTGCTGGTAATCAGGCCTGTTGTGTCATCTGCAAACTTGATTGAGTTGGACACGTGCATGGCATACTGTCATGGGTGAACAGGGAGTACAGGAGAGGGCTGAACACACACCCTTCTACGTTGAAGTGAAGGTGTTGTTACCTACATTCACCACATGGGGACCGAGGGCCCTGAGCTCAGTGATGAGCTTTGATGGCGTTGAAGGCTGAGCTGTAGTTGATGAATGGCATTTTTACATAGGTATTTCTCTTGTCCAGATGTGATAGGGCAGTGAACAATGCTATGGTGATTGCGTCATTCCTGGATCAAATCAAATCAAAGTGTATTTGTCACGATGTCCCGAATACAACAGGTGTAGATCTTACAGTGAAATGCTTACTAACATCAAATCAAATCAAATCAAATCAAATCAAATTTTATTTGTCACATACACATGGTTAGCAGATGTTAAATGCGAGTGTAGCGAAATGCTTGTGCTTCTAGTTCCGACAATGCAGTGATAACCAACAAGTAATCTAACTAACAATTCCAAAACTACTGTCTTATACACAGTGTAAGGGGATAAGGAACATGTACATAAGGATATATGAATGAGTGATGGTACAGAGCAGCATACAGTAGATGGTATCGAGTACAGTATATACATATGAGATGAGTGTGTAGACAAAGTAAACAAAGTGGCATAGTTAAAGTGGCTAGTGATACATGTGTTACATAAGGATGCAGTCGAAGATGTAGAGTACAGTATATACATATGCATATGAGATGAATAATGTAGGGTAAGTAACATTATATAAGGTAGCATTGTTTAAAGTGGCTAGTGATATATTTACATCATTTCCCATCAATTCCCATTATTAAAATGGCTGGAGTTGGGTCAGTGTCAATGACAGTGTGTTGGCAGCAGCCACTCAATGTTAGTGGTGGCTGTTTAACAGTCTGATGGCCTTGAGATAGAAGCTGTTTTTCAGTCTCTCGGTCCCAGCTTTGATGCACCTGTACTGACCTCGCCTTCTGGATGATAGCGGGGTGAACAGGCAGTGGTTCGGGTGGTTGATGTCCTTGATGATCTTTATGGCCTACCTGTAACATCGGGTGGTGTAGGTGTCCTGGAGGGCAGGTAGTTTGCCCCCGGTGATGCGTTGTGCAGTCCTCACTACCCTCTGGAGAGCCTTACGGTTGAGGGCGGAGCAGTTGCCGTACCAGGCGGTGATACAGCCCGCCAGGATGCTCTCCATTGTGCATCTGTAGAAGTTTGTGAGTGCTTTTGGTGACAAGCCGAATTTCTTCAGCCTCCTGAGGTTGAATAGGCGCTGCTGCGCCTTCTTCACGACGCTGTCAGTGTGAGTGGACCAATTCAGTTTGTCTGTGATGTGTATGCCGAGGAACTTAAAACTAGCTACCCTCTCCACTACTGTTCCATCGATGTGGATAGGGGGGTGTTCCCTCTGCTGTTTCCTGAAGTCCACAATCATCTCCTTAGTTTTGTTGACGTTGAGTGTGAGGTTATTTTCCTGACACCACACTCCGAGGGCCCTCACCTCCTCCCTGTAGGCCGTCTCGTCGTTGTTGGTAATCAAGCCTACCACTGTTGTGTCGTCCGCAAACTTGATGATTGAGTTGGAGGCGTGCGTGGCCACGCAGTCGTGGGTGAACAGGGAGTACAGGAGAGGGCTCAGAACGCACCCTTGTGGGGCCCCCGTGTTGAGGATCAGCGGGGAGGAGATGTTGTTGCCTACCCTCACCACCTGGGGGCGGCCCGTCAGGAAGTCCAGTACCCAGTTGCAGAGGGCGGGGTCGAGACCCAGGGTCTCGAGCTTGATGACGAGCTTGGAGGGTACTATGGTGTTGAATGCCGAGCTGTAGTCGATGAACAGCATTCTCACATAGGTATTCCTCTTGTCCAGGTGGGTTAGGGCAGTGTGCAGTGTGGTTGAGATTGCATCGTCTGTGGACCTATTTGGGCGGTAAGCAAATTGGAGTGGGTCTAGGGTGTCAGGTAGGGTGGAGGTGATATGGTCCTTGACTAGTCTCTCAAAGCACTTCATGATGACGGAAGTGAGTGCTACGGGGCGGTAGTCGTTTAGCTCAGTTACCTTAGCTTTCTTGGGAACAGGAACAATGGTGGCCCTCTTGAAGCATGTGGGAACAGCAGACTGGTATAGGGAATGATTGAATATGTCCGTAAACACACCGGCCAGCTGGTCTGCGCATGCTCTGAGGGCGCGGCTGGGGATGCCGTCTGGGCCTGCAGCCTTGCGAGGGTTAACACGTTTAAATGTCTTACTCACCTCGGCTGCAGTGAAGGAGAGACCGCATGTTTCCGTTGCAGGCCGTGTCAGTGGCACTGTATTGTCCTCAAAGCGGGCAAAAAAGTTATTTAGTCTGCCTGGGAGCAAGACATCCTGGTCCGTGACTGGGCTGGATTTCATCTTGTAGTCCGTGATTGACTGTAGACCCTGCCACATGCCTCTTGTGTCTGAGCCATTGAATTGAGATTCCACTTTGTCTCTGTACTGACGCTTAGCTTGTTTAATAGCCTTGCGGAGGAATAGCTGCACTGTTTGTATTCAGTCATGTTGCCAGACACCTTGCCCTGATTAAAAGCAGTGGTTCGCGCTTTCAGTTTCACGCGAATGCTGCCATCAATCCACGGTTTCTGGTTAGGGAATGTTTTTATCGTTGCTATGGGAACGACATCTTCGACGCACGTTCTAATGAACTCGCACACCGAATCAGCGTATTCGTCAATATTTCCATCTGACGCAATACGAAACATGTCCCAGTCCACGTGATGGAAGCAGTCTTGGAGTGTAGAGTCAGCTTGGTCTGACCAGCGTTGGACAGACCTCAGCGTGGGAGCCTCTTGTTTTAATTTCTGCCTGTAGGCAGGGATCAGCAAAATGGAGTCGTGGTCAGCTTTTCCAAAAGGGGGGCGGGGCAGGGCCTTATATGCGTCGCGGAAGTTAGAGTAACAATGATCCAAGGTTTTACCACCCCTGGTTGCGCAATCGATATGCTGATAAAATTTAGGGAGTCTTGTTTTCAGATTGGCTTTGTTAAAATCCCCAGCTACAATGAATGCAGCCTCCGGATAAATGGTTTCCAGTTTGCAAAGAGTTAAATAAAGTTCGTTCAGAGCAATTGATGTGTCTGCTTGGGGGGGAATATATACGGCTGTGATTATAATCGAAGAGAATTCTCTTGGAAGATAATGCGGTCTACATTTGATTGTGAGGAATTGTAAATCAGGTGAACAGAAGGATTTGAGTTCCTGTATGTTTCCTTCATCACACCATGTCCCGTTAGTCATGAGGCATACGCCCCCGCCACTCTTCTTACCAGAGAGATGTTTGTTTCTGTCCGCGCGATGCGTGGAGAAACCCGTTGGCTGCACCGCCCTGGATAGCGTCTTTCCAGTAAGCCATGTTTCCGTAAAGCAGAGAACGTTGCAGTCTCTGATGTCCCTCTGGAATGCCACCCTTGCTCGGATTTCATCAACCTTGTTGTCGAGAGACTGGACATTGGCAAGAAGAATGCTGGGAAGTGGTGCGCGATGTGCCCTTTTTCGGAGTCTGACCAGAACACCGCCGCGTTTCCCTCTTTTTTGGAATCGTTTCCTTGGGTCGCTGCATGCGATCCATTCCGTTGTCCTGTTTGTAAGTCAGAACACAGGATCCGCGTCGCGGAAAACATATTCTTGGTCGTACTGATGGTGAGTTGACGCTGATCTTATATTCAGTAGTTCTTCTCGACTGTATGTAATGAAACCTAAGATGACCTGGGGTACTAATGTAAGAAATAACACGTAAAAAAACAAAAAACTGCATAGTTTCCTAGGAACGCGAAGCGAGGCGGCCATCTCAGTCGGCGCCGGAAGTTTACAACATGCCCTTAACCAACAGTGGAATTTTTAAGTAAAAAAATAGGTATTAGTTAAACAATAGATAAGTAAAGAATAGAGGTTGACCGATTACGATTGTTCAAGGACGATACCGATACCGATTATTGGGGGACCAAAAAAAAGCCGATACCGATCAATCTGACATTTTATATATATATATATATTTGTAATAATGACAATTACAACAATACTGAATGAACACTTTTATTTTTACTTAATATAATACATCAATAAAATCAATTTAGTCTCAAAAAAAATAATGAAACATGTTCAATTTTGTTTAAATAATACAAAAACAAAGTGTTAGAGAAGAAAGTAAAAGTGCAATATGTGCTATGTAAAAAGCTGACGTTTAAGTTCCTTGCTCAGAACATGAGAACATATGAAAGCTGGTGGTTCCTTTTAACATGAGTCTTCAATATTCCCAGGTATGAAGTTTTAGGTTGTAGTTATTATAGCAATTATAGGACTATTTCTCTGTATACCATTTTGTATTTCATATACCTATGACAATTGGATGTTCTTATAGGCACTTTAGTATTTCCAGCCTAATCTCGGGAGTTAATGCTAGAAGCACAGCAAAGAGCTTCTGGCAAACGCAGGCAAAGTGCTGTTTGAATGAATGCTTACGAGCCTGCTGCTGCAGGGCATTACTGGACTGTTTTATTGCCTTATGGAGGGCATTACTGGACTGTTTTATTGCCTTAAGGAGGGCATTACTGGACTGTTTTATTGCCTTATGGACTGTTTTATTGCCTTATGGAGGGCATTACTGGACTGTTTTATTGCCTTATGGAGGGCATTACTGGACTGTTTTATTGCCTTAAGGAGGGCATTACTGGACTGTTTTATTGCCTTAAGGAGGGCATTACTGGACTGTTTTATTGCCTTATGGAGGGCATTACTGGACTGTTTTATTGCCTTATGGAGGGCATTACTGGACTGTTTTATTGCCTTATGGAGGGCATTGCTGGACTGTTTTATTGCCTTAAGGAGGGCATTACTGGACTGTTTTATTGCCTTATGCAGGGCATTGCTGGACTGTTTTATTGCCTTATGGAGGGCATTGCTGAACTGTTTTATTGCCTTATGGAGGGCATTGCTGGACTGTTTTATTGCCTTATGGAGGGCATTACTGGACTGTTTTATTGCCTTAAGGAGGGCATTACTGGACTGTTTTATTGCCTTATGGAGGGCATTACTGGACTGTTTTATTGCCTTATGGAGGGCATTACTGGACTGTTTTATTGCCTTATGGAGGGCATTACTGGACTGTTTTACCCGCCCATGTTCCCAGTCACCTTGCTGTGGTTAAATGTGGTGGTTCACACTTTCAGTTCTGCGCGAAAGCAAAATGTTCTTATCATCATAGTGCGAACAACATCGTATATGCACTTCCTGTTGAGTTCAGTCACCGAGTCAATGTACACACCAATGATATTCTCAGAGGCAACCCGGAACATATAACAGTCTGCATAATCAAAACAATCTTGAAACATAGATTGACCAACATTGAACAGTCCCAACCACAGTTATATCCTGTTTAAGTTTCTGCCTGTAGGAGGGGAGGAACAGAATGGAGGCATGATCTGATTAGCCAAAGGGAGGGCGGAGGAGGGCCTTGTATTCCAAACTACGGTAAGAGCTAGCCATATTTCACTGTCAGTCAGAATCCAAATCAAACTGTAGCTAAGAAAACAGTGCAGTGTGCAAATACATGCTTGCTAGCATCAGAAAAACTCACCAGTTTTGATCATGGAGTATATATTCCAGTGAATTTTCTTTATTTTTCAGCTTCAGACCAATGCCTGTTTCTCACCTAAAACATAGTTGTTTGTTTTAATATGAGAAATAGATATACAGTGCATTTGGAAAGTATTCAGACCCCTTGACTTGTTCCACATTTTGTTACATTTTGTTACGTTACAGCCTTATTCTAAAATGGATTCAATCGTTTTGTCCCTCATCAATCTACACACTTTACTTGTTAATCACTGACAAGTGATTGCTCTATACAGTGGCAAGAAAGAATATGTGAACCCTTTGGAATTATCTAGATTTCTGCGTGAATTGGTCATCAGATTTGATCTGAATCTTCATCTAAGTCACAACAAGAGCCAAATATAGTGTGCTTAAACTAATAACACATAAATTAACGTATTGTTCTTGTCTACATTGAAAAGATCATTTAAACATTCACAGTGTAGGTTGGAAAAAGTTAGTGAACCCCTAGGCTAATGACTTCTCCAAAAGCTAATTGGAGTCAGGAGTCAGCTAACCTGGAGACCAATCAATGAGACGAGACTGGAGATGTTGGTTAGAACTGCCTTGCTCTATAAAAAACTCACAACATTTGAGTTTGCTTTTCACAAAAAGCATTGCCTGATGTGAACCATGCCTCGAACAAAAGAGATCTCAGAAGAACTAAGAATACAATTGTTGACCTGCATAAAGCTGGAAAGGGTTACAAAAGTATCTCTAAAAGCCTTGATGTTCATCAATCCACGATAACACAAATTGTCTATAAATGGAGAAAGTTCAGCACTGTTGCTACTAGGAGTTGCCATCCTGCAAAGATGACTGCAAGAGCACAGCGCAGAATGCTCAAATAGGTTAAGAAGAATCCTCGTGTCAGCTAAAGACTTACAGAAATCTCTGGAAAATTCTACCATCTCTGTTGACAAGGCTACAATACGTAAAACACTGAACAAGAATGGTGTTCATGGGAGGACATCACGGAAGAAGCCACTGCTGTCCAAAAAAATACATTGCTGCAAGTCTGAAGTTTGCAAAAGTGCACCTGAATGTTCCACAGCGCTACTGGCAATATATTCTGTGGACAGATTAAATTACTGTTGAGTTGTTTGGAAGGAAAACACAACACTATGTGTGGGAAAAAAAGCCAAAGCACAAACATCAAAACCTCATCCCAACTGTAAAGTATGGTGGAGGGAGCATCATGGTTTGGGGCTGTTTTGCTGCCTCAGGGCCTGGACAGCTTGCTATCATCGATGGAAAAATGATTTCCCAAGTTTTTCAAGACATTTTACAGAGGAATGTAAGGCTGTCTGTCCGCCAATTGAAGCTCAACAGAAGTTGGGTGATGCAACAGAACAACGACCCAAAGAACAGAATGGATTAAACAGAAGAAAGTACGCCTCAACCCGACTGAGATGCTGTGGTATGACCTCAAGAGAGCAGTTCACACCAGACATCCCAAGAATATTGCTGTAGTTTTGTAAAGAGAAATGGTCCAAAATGCCTCCTGACCGTTGTGCAGGTCTGATCCGTAACTACAGAAAACATTTGTTTGAGGTTATTACTGCCAAAGGAGTGTCAACCAGTTATTAAATCCAAGGGTTCACATACTTTAGCCACTCTACGCAGTGAATGTTTACACGGTGTGTTCAATTAACACATGAAAACGTATAATTATTTGTGTGTCATTAGTTTAAGCAGACTGTGTTTGTCTATTGTTGTGACCTAGATGAATACCAGATCAGAATTTAGGACCAATTTATGCAGAAATTCCGGTATTTCCTTCGGTATTCGGTATTCCGGTATTTCCTTCGGTATTCGGTATTCCGGTATTTCCTTCGGTATTCGGTATTCCGGTATTTCCAAAGGCTTCACATATTTGTTCTTGCCACTGTACATATATTAAAGGTTCAGAAGCATCCTCCTTAATTTGAGCAGTTGCTATTGACAACCTACATCCCCAATAGAAGTTATGAGTAACCTAGAAACCGAGGAGGACACAACCATAGAGGAAGATGAGAGCATGTTTCAATCACCAGTTAGACACAAGACAACCTTGGGTGGTATTTTATTGCCAGCATACGACAGAACGACAGAACCTGGACATGCTGCTTCCATCTGAATATATTTTACTTCCACCACAGGGGACAATAGAGGTCTCAATGACCCATATGTACAATAACCTCTCTGGAAAAATAAACCTTCCTACACATTTGTTCATGAGCAGAGCTCTGCGTGTATTTTGACAATGGTTTATTAAGAATCAATAAACATCTCCACCACCCCCACAAGGTAATGTCCATAGTATGAAAACTATGTCTTTAAAAGCAACATCGCAGAAGGTTTGTATGTCTTCATGTTTTCTGACGTTTGAAAGCCTCTATGTATCCAGCCAATGGAGGGGACCCTGAACTTGAATCTATTCTAATTATGGCTATTTCATTCCGATCACAATAGTACTGCTTTGGTTTAAGTTGCATATATTTAGTTTTTACAGTTGTAAAGTTTATTTAGGGGGACATAAGACTCCGTTTATTTTATTTATTTATTTATTTTGTTCTCAGGACCCTGATGAAGAATTGAAATCTCGAGTCCCACTGTTAATTTGTGTGTGTTGGGGCACCCGGCGAAGTACATTTCAATGCCTGATCCTTTAAGGTCAACACGCTCCCTTCCTTCCTTGTTTCATTCTGAGGGGAAATTACTCTCAGTAAAAGAAAACTGAAGGAAATCAGAGAGGAGGAATTTAATCCCTGGTAGAAGTTTAAGCTCACGGAGACCATTGCTATTAGTCTGGTGGTGGTGACAGAGCCAGAGGACCGACTACTCACTCTCATCTTGTCTTGTCTGGTAGGCAGACCTGGGTTCAAATAGTATTTTCATTTTTTCAAATCCTTTAACTGTCTGCCTGGAGTGACAAATGGACTAGATCACTGTTTCCATTTGACTCAATCAAGCCCTGGCTAAAGTGTTTGAAAGGATTTCAAATAGTATTTGAACCCAGGACTGCTAGTAAGAGAGAAGTAGACAACAGCAGATGGCTTGGACGACTAACATCCTGATGGACGCATGCGTGTCTCATCCCCTAGCTCCCCTTTCCCTCCCAGCCAGAAGGTCACAGAGGTGGGCTGTAGAGTAATTGGTGACTGGCTGGGAGACCAGACACTGCAGGTTTAGCTCTTAATTGGCAATTGTAAATAACAAATGAAACTGATGGCTCAAATTACCCGTACCACAAAGCTTCTGCTACAACTCATTAATTGCCTCCTGAAACGTGACACACAATAACAAATGGTTGTGGTGGGATGCTGGATGCTGCCAGGTTGCCATTGTATGCTGGGTTGATATGAGACAGAGAGTCCGAACCAAATGGCACCCTATTGCCTATATAGTGCACTACTTTTGACCAGAGTCCATAGGGAATAGGATTCCATTTGAGACCCTACACAGAGAGAGGGACATATCAAGGTGGTAGGGTAGCAGATTGTTAATATCAGCCGTTTCATCTGGCCGGATGTGAAATAAATGGCAATGGGGCTTGTAGGTAGCACGGCACAACACGGCGCGGATGCATAATGGGACGGAGCAGGGCCTAATGAACTGAGACATCGTTTTTCACTGCGTACCACGACAATGTCAAGGTGTTGCAACATGCCGTTTTGTGTTGTGAGGATGTGGAAGAAGTGAAGGACGTGGAGGACGTGGAGGAAGTGGAGGACGTGGAGGAAGTGGAGGATGTGGAGGAAGTGGGGGATGTGGAGGATGTGGAGGAAGTGGAGGAAGTGGAGGATGTGGAGGAAGTGGAGAACGTGGAGGAAGTGGAGGACGTGGAGGACGTGGAGGAAGTGGAGAACGTGGAGGACGTGGAGGACGTGGAGAACGTGGAGGACGTGGAGGACGTAGAGGACGTGGAGGATGTGGAGGATGTGGCGGACGTGGAGGGAGTGGAGAACGTGGAGGACGTGGAGGATGTGGAGAACGTGGAGGACGTGGAGGATGTAGAGGACGTGGAGGATGTGGAGGATGTGACGGATGTGGAGGATGTGGAGGAAGTGGAGGAAGTGGAGGGTGTAGAGGATGTGGAGGACGTGGAGGACGTGGAGGAAGTGGAGAACGTGGAGGAAGTGGAGGAAGTGGCGGATGTGGAGGATGTGGAGGAAGTGGAGGATGTGGAGGAAGTGGTGGATGTGGCGGATGTGGAGGATGTAGAGGATGTGGAGGACGTGGAGGATGTAGAGGAAGTGAAGAACGTGGAGGACGTGGAGGAAGTGGCGGATGTGGAGGATGTGGAGGAAGTGGAGGATGTGGAGGAAGTGGTGGATGTGGAGTAAGTGGAGGATGTAGAGGAAGTGGAGGATGTGGAGGACGTGGAGGAAGTGGAGGACGTGTAGGAAGTGGAGGAAGTGGAGGACGTGGAGGAAGTGGAGGATGTGGAGGAAGTGGAGGACGTGGAGGACGTGGAGGAAGTGGAGGACGTGGAGGAAGTGGAGGATGTGGAGGAAGTGGAGGACGTGGAGGAAGTGGAGGATTTGGAGGATGTAGAGGAAGTGGAGGATGTGGAGGACGTGGAGGACGTAGAGGAAGTGGAGGATGTGGAGGACGTGGAGGATGTGGAGGAAGTGGAGGAAGTGGAGGACGTGGAGGAAGTGGAGGATTTGGAGGATGTGGAGGAAGTGGAGGAAGTGGAGGACGTGGAGGAAGTGGAGGAAGTGGAGGACGTGGAGGAAGTGGAGGATGTGGAGGATGTCGAGGACATGGCCGGCAGCATGCAGGGACTGCCACCTTCTTAATCAAAGCAACAACATCTGTATCTGGACAATGTCCGGGTATTGTTGCCCATACACCATTCATGATAACCAATATGAAACGGTTGGCTCGAGAAATCCCCAATCAAGCCGTTCCAAATCCAACTAAGGGTTGTCCATTAGAGGTGGTTTCCTCTGCTCCTCTGCGTCAGTCGGCCACACATCTACAGAATTAGTCAGGCTGGCCCTGTTCATAAGCTTGGCGGGGACAGACATAGTACCTTTTTAGTAGAAGTCTAGCAAGCAGTCATGTAGCACAAGTATGTGTTAAGGGTGGGATTTTGACTGATGATGGGGGAACGTTGCAGCTGCAGTGGCATTTGATTTACTGGCTCTCTCACCCCTGTAATGAGGAGTAATTCTGCCTTGACACCCTCCATCCCCCTTCTATCCCTCTTCTTCATCCGCCCATCCACCCGCCACCCTCTCCTTCTGCCAGCTAGCAGCAGCTCCCACCCACCACCCACCCCTATGTGGAGGACTGTCACAGCCGCAGCTCCCACCACCACCCACCCCTATGTGGAGGACAGTCACAGTGGCAGCTCCCACCCACCACCCACCCCTATGTGGAGGACTGTCACAGTGGCAGCTCCCACCCACCACTCACCCCTATGTGGAGGACTGTCACAGTGGCAGCTCCCACCCACCACCCACCCCTATGTGGAGGACTGTCACAGTGGCAGCTCCCACCCACCACCCACCCCTATGTGGAGGACTGTCACAGTGGCAGCTCCCACCCACCACCCACCCCTATGTGGAGGACTGTCACAGTGGCAGCTCCCACCCACCACCCACCCCTATGTGGAGGACTGTCACAGCGGCAGCTCCCACCCACCACCCACCCCTATGTGGAGGACTGTCACAGCGGCAGCTCGGTCAAATCTTCCCTACTACATCTTCCACAGGAAATAATAATTTGACATACATCTTCTTGAACAAATGATTTTGCATGTATCTTCATTATGGACCAATAGAGAGAGACTGACCTCGCCATAGTAAATATCCAAGGAGATAAAAGATAACTTTGGGTGATTTATGTTTCTGTCTGGAAAATAAAGTTATTTAGTGTAAGTTCAAAGTCTAAGTAAATCATCGTTAGAACCTGAATAGGAATAGATTGACTCAGGCAGTTGCATGTTGTAAAGAATTGACATTCAGAACTGAAATGCAGAGCAAGCCATATTTCTGATATTTCTTTTCAGTCAACTCACCTTGGAGGAGAGGGGTGAAAACTAAACGCTAACCCTTGGAGGAGAGGAGTGAAAACTAAACGCTAACCCTTGGATGAGAGGAGTGAAAACTAAATGCTAACCCTTGGAGGAGAGGGGTGAAAACTAAACGCTAACCCTTGGATGAGAGGAGTGAAAACGAAATGCTAACCCTTGGAGGAGAGGGGTGAAAACTAAACACTAACCCTTGGAGAAGAGGAGTGAAAACTAAATGCTAACCCTTGGAGGAGAGGAGGGGAGTGAAAACTAAACACTAACCCTTGGAGGAGAGGGGTGAAAACTAAATACTAGCCCTTGGAGGAAAGGGGTGAAAACTAAACACTAACCCTTGGAGGAGAGGAGGGGAGTGAAAACTAAACACTAACCCTTGGAGGAGAGGAGGGGAGTGAAAACTAAATGCTAACCCTTGGAGGGGAGTGAAAACTAAATGCTAACCCTTGGAGGAGAGGAGGGGAGTGAAAACTAAACACTAACCGTTGGAGGAGAGGAGTGAAAACTAAACACTAACCCTTGGAGGAGAGGAGGGGAGTGAAAACTAAACACTAACCCTTGGAGGAGAGGAGGGGAGTGAAAACTAAATACTAACCCTTGGAGGGGAGTGAAAACTAAACACTAACCCTTGGAGGGGAGGAGGGGAGTGAAAACTAAATACTAACCCTTGGAGGGGAGTGAAAACTAAATGCTAACCCTTGGAGGAGAGGAGGGGAGTGAAAACTAAACACTAACCCTTGGAGGAGAGGAGGGGAGTGAAAACTAAATACTAACCCTTGGAGGAGAGGAGTGAAAACTAAACACTAACCCTTGGAGGAGAGGAGGGGAGTGAAAACTAAACACTAACCCTTGGAGGAGTAGAGGGGAGTGAAAACTAAATACTAACCCTTGGAGGAGAGGAGGGGAGTGAAAACTAAATACTAACCCTTAGAGGAGAGGGGTGAAAACTAAACACTAACCCTTGGAGGAGAGGAGGGGAGTGAAAACTAAACACTAACCCTTGGAGGAGAGGAGGGGAGTGAAAACTAAATACTAACCCTTGGAGGGGAGTGAAAACTAAACACTAACCCTTGGAGGGGAGGAGGGGAGTGAAAACTAAATACTAACCCTTGGAGGGGAGTGAAAACTAAATGCTAACCCTTGGAGGAGAGGAGGGGAGTGAAAACTAAACACTAACCCTTGGAGGGGAGTGAAAACTAAATACTAACCCTTGGAGGAGAGGAGGGGAGTGAAAACTAAACACTAACCCTTGGAGGAGTAGAGGGGAGTGAAAACTAAATACTAACCCTTGGAGGAGAGGAGGGGAGTGAAAACTAAACACTAACCCTTGGAGGAGAGGAGGGGAGTGAAAACTAAATACTAACCCTTGGAGGGGAGTGAAAACTAAATACTAACCCTTGGAGGAGAGGAGGGGAGTGAAAACTAAACACTAACCCTTGGAGGAGAGGAGGGGAGTGAAAACTAAATACTAACCCTTGGAGGAGAGGAGGGGAGTGAAAACTAAATACTAACCCTTGAAGGAGAGGAGAGGAGTGAAAACTAAATGCTAACCCTTGGAGGAGAGGGGGGGAGTGAAAACTAAACACTAACCCTTGGAGGAGAGGAGGGGAGTGAAAACTAAATACTAACCCTTGGAGGGGAGTGAAAACTAAATGCTAACCCTTGGAGGAGAGGAGGGGAGTGAAAACTAAACACTAACCCTTGGAGGAGAGGAGGGGAGTGAAAACTAAATACTAACCCTTGGAGGAGAGGAGTGAAAACTAAACACTAACCCTTGGAGGAGAGGAGGGGAGTGAAAACTAAACACTAACCCTTGGAGGAGAGGAGGGGAGTGAAAACTAAACACTAACCCTTGGAGGAGAGGAGGGGAGTGAAAACTAAACACTAACCCTTGGAGGAGAGGAGGGGAGTGAAAACTAAACACTAACCCTTGGAGGAGAGGAGAGGAGTGAAAACTAAACACTAACCCTTGGAGGAGAGGAGGGGAGTGAAAACTAAATACTAACCCTTGGAGGGGAGTGAAAACTAAATACTAACCCTTGGAGGGGAGTGAAAACTAAATGCTAACCCTTGGAGGAGAGGAGGGGAGTGAAAACTAAACACTAACCCTTGGAGGAGAGGAGGGGAGTGAAAACTAAACACTAACCCTTGGAGGAGAGGAGGGAGTGAAAACTAAATACTAACCCTTGGAGGGGAGTGAAAACTAAACACTAACCCTTGGAGGAGAGGAGGGAGTGAAAACTAAACACTAACCCTTGGAGGAGAGGAGGAGTGAAAACTAAACACTAACCCTTGGAGGAGAGGAGGGGAGTGAAAACTAAACACTAACCCTTGGAGGAGAGGAGGGGAGTGAAAACTAAACACTAACCCTTGGAGGAGAGGAGGGGAGTGAAAACTAAATACTAACCCTTGGAGGGGAGTGAAAACTAAATACTAACCCTTGGAGGAGAGGAGAGGAGTGAAAACTAAACACTAACCCTTGGAGGAGAGGAGGGGAGTGAAAACTAAACACTAACCCTTGGAGGAGAGGAGGGGAGTGAAAACTAAACACTAACCCTTGGAGGAGAGGAGGGGAGTGAAAACTAAACACTAACCCTTGGAGGAGAGGAGTGAAAACTAAATACTAACCCTTGGAGGAGAGGAGTGAAAACTAAATACTAACCCTTGGAGGAGAGGAGTGAAAACTAAATACTAACCCTTGGAGGAGAGGAGTGAAAACTAAACACTAACCCTTGGAGGAGAGGAGTGAAAACTAAACACTAACCCTTGGAGGAGAGGAGTGAAAACTAAATGCTAACCCTTGGAGGAGATGAGTGAAAACTAAACACTAACCCTTGGAGGAGAGGAGTGAAAACTAAACATTAACCCTTGAAGGAGAGGAGAGGAGTGAAAACTAAACACTAACCCTTGGAGGAGAGGAGTGAAAACTAAACACTAACCCTTGAAGGAGAGGAGAGGAGTGAAAACTAAACACTAACCCTTGGAGGAGAGGAGTGAAAACTAAACACTAACCCTTGGAGGAGAGGAGAGGAGTGAAAACTAAACACTAACCCTTGCAGGAGAGGAGTGAAAACTAAACACTAACCCTTGGAGGAGAGGAGTGAAAACTAAGCATTAACCCTTGGAGGAGAGGAGTGAAAACTAAACACTAACCCTTGCAGGAGAGGAGTGAAAACTAAACACTAACCCTTGGAGGAGAGGAGAGGAGTGAAAACTAAACACTAACCCTTGGAGGAGAGAAAACTAAATGCTAACCCTTGAAGGAGAGGAGAGGAGTGAAAACTAAACGCTAACCCTTGGAGGAGAGGAGAGGAATGAAAACTAAACATTAACCCTTGGAGGAGAGGAGAGGAGTGAAAACTAAACACTAACCCTTGGAGGAGAGAAAACTAAATGCTAATCCTTGAAGGAGAGGAGAGGAGTGAAAACTAAACACTAACCCTTGGAGGAGAGAAAACTAAATGCTAACCCTTGGAGGAGTGAAAACTAAACACTAACCCTTGGAGGAGTGAAAACTAAACATTAACCCTTGGAGGAGAGAAAACTAAATGCTAACCCTTGAAGGAGAGGAGAGGAGTGAAAACTAAACGCTAACCCTTGGAGGAGAGGAGAGGAGTGAAAACTAAACATTAACCCTTGGAGGAGAGGAGAGGAGTGAAAACTAAATGCTAACCCTTGGAGGAGATGAGTGAAAACTAAACACTAACCCTTGGAGGAGAGGAGAGGAGTGAAAACTAAACGCTAACCCTTGGAGGAGAGGACAGGAGTGAAAACTAAATGCTAACCCTTGAAGGAGAGGAGAGGAGTGAAAACTAAACACTAACCCTTGGAGGAGAGGAGAGGAGTTAAAACTAAACGCTAACCCTTGGAGGAGAGGAGAGGAGTGAAAACTAAACACTAACCCTTGGAGGAGAGGAGAGGAGTGAAAACTAAACGCTAACCCTTGAGGAGAGGAGAGGAGTGAAAACTAAACACTAACCCTTGGAGGAGAGGAGAGGAGTGAAAACTAAATGCTAACCCTTGGAGGAGATGAGTGAAAACTAAACACTAACCCTTGGAGGAGAGGAGTGAAAACTAAACATTAACCCTTGGAGGAGAGGAGTGAAAACTAAACATTAACCCTTCAAGGAGAGGAGAGGAGTGAAAACTAAACACTAACCCTTGCAGGAGAGGAGTGAAAACTAAACACTAACCCTTGGAGGAGAGGAGAGGAGTGAAAACTAAACACTAACCCTTGGAGGAGAGAAAACTAAATGCTAACCCTTGAAGGAGAGGAGAGGAGTGAAAACTAAACATTAACCCTTGGAGGAGAGGAGAGGAGTGAAAACTAAACACTAACCCTTGGAGGAGAGAAAACTAAATGCTAACCCTTGAAGGAGAGGAGAGGAGTGAAAACTAAACACTAACCCTTGGAGGAGAGAAAACTAAATGCTAACCCTTGGAGGAGTGAAAACTAAACACTAACCCTTGGAGGAGTGAAAACTAAACATTAACCCTTGGAGGAGAGAAAACTAAATGCTAACCCTTGAAGGAGAGGAGAGGAGTGAAAACTAAACGCTAACCCTTGGAGGAGAGGAGAGGAGTTAAAACTAAACGCTAACCCTTGGAGGAGAGGAGAGGAGTGAAAACTAAACGCTAACCCTTGGAGGAGAGGAGAGGAGTGAAAACTAAACGCTAACCCTTGGAGGAGAGGAGAGGAGTGAAAACTAAACACTAACCCTTGGAGGAGAGGAGAGGAGTGAAAACTAAATGCTAACCCTTGGAGGAGATGAGTGAAAACTAAACACTAACCCTTGGAGGAGAGGAGTGAAAACTAAACATTAACCCTTGGAGGAGAGGAGTGAAAACTAAACATTAACCCTTGAAGGAGAGGAGAGGAGTGAAAACTAAACACTAACCCTTGCAGGAGAGGAGTGAAAACTAAACACTAACCCTTGGAGGAGAGGAGAGGAGTGAAAACTAAACACTAACCCTTGGAGGAGAGAAAACTAAATGCTAACCCTTGAGAGGAGTGAAAACTAAACATTAACCCTTGGAGGAGAGGAGAGGAGTGAAAACTAAACACTAACCCTTGGAGGAGAGAAAACTAAACGCTAACCCTTGGAGGAGAGGAGAGGAATGAAAACTAAACATTAACCCTTGGAGGAGAGGAGAGGAGTGAAAACTAAACACTAACCCTTGGAGGAGAGAAAACTAAATGCTAACCCTTGAAGGAGAGGAGAGGAGTGAAAACTAAACACTAACCCTTGGAGGAGAGAAAACTAAATGCTAACCCTTGGAGGAGTGAAAACTAAACACTAACCCTTGGAGGAGTGAAAACTAAACATTAACCCTTGGAGGAGAGAAAACTAAATGCTAACCCTTGAAGGAGAGGAGAGGAGTGAAAACTAAACGCTAACCCTTGGAGGAGAGGAGAGGAGTGAAAACTAAACATTAACCCTTGGAGAAGAGGAGAGGAGTGAAAACTAAATGCTAACCCTTGAAGGAGAGGAGAGGAGTGAAAACTAAACGCTAACCCTTGGAGGAGAGGAGAGGAGTGAAAACTAAACGCTAACCCTTGGAGGAGAGGACAGGAGTGAAAACTAAATGCTAACCCTTGAAGGAGAGGAGAGGAGTGAAAACTAAACGCTAACCCTTGGAGGAGAGGAGAGGAGTGAAAACTAAACGCTAACCCTTGGAGGAGAGGAGAGGAGTGAAAACTAAACGCTAACCCTTGGAGGAGAGGAGAGGAGTGAAAACTAAACGCTAACCCTTGGAGGAGAGGAGAGGAGTGAAAACTAAACGCTAACCCTTGGAGGAGAGGAGAGGAGTGAAAACTAAATGCTAACCCTTGGAGGAGATGAGTGAAAACTAAACACTAACCCTTGGAGGAGAGGAGTGAAAACTAAACATTAACCCTTGGAGGAGAGGAGTGAAAACTAAACATTAACCCTTGAAGGAAAGGAGAGGAGTGAAAACTAAACGCTAACCCTTGGAGGAGAGGAGTGAAAACTAAACGCTAACCCTTGGAGGAGAGGAGAGGAGTGAAAACTAAATGCTAACCCTTGAGGAGATGAGTGAAAACTAAACACTAACCCTTGGAGGAGAGGAGTGAAAACTAAACACTAACCCTTGGAGGAGAGGAGTGAAAACTAAATGCTAACCCTTGGAGGAGAGGAGGGGAGTGAAAACTAAACACTAACCCTTGGAGGAGAGGAGAGGAGTGAAAACTAAACACTAACCCTTGGAGGAGAGGAGTGAAAACTAAACACTAACCCTTGGAGGAGAGGAGTGAAAACTAAATGCTAACCCTTGGAGGAGAGGAGTGAAAACTAAACACTAACCCTTGGAGGAGAGGAGAGGAGTGAAAACTAAACACTAACCCTTGGAGGAGAGGAGGGGAGTGAAAACTAAATACTAACCCTTGGAGGAGAGGAGTGAAAACTAAACACTAACCCTTGGAGGAGAGGAGTGAAAACTAAACATTAACCCTTGGAGGAGAGGAGAGGAGTGAAAACTAAACACTAACCCTTGGAGGAGAGAAAACTAAACGCTAACCCTTGGAGGAGAGGAGAGGAATGAAAACTAAACATTAACCCTTGGAGGAGAGGAGAGGAGTGAAAACTAAACACTAACCCTTGGAGGAGAGAAAACTAAATACTAACCCTTGAAGGAGAGGAGAGGAGTGAAAACTAAACACTAACCCTTGGAGGAGTGAAAACTAAACATTAACCCTTGGAGGAGAGAAAACTAAATGCTAACCCTTGAAGGAGAGGAGAGGAGTGAAAACTAAACGCTAACCCTTGGAGGAGAGGAGAGGAGTTAAAACTAAACGCTAACCCTTGGAGGAGAGGAGAGGAGTGAAAACTAAACGCTAACCCTTGGAGGAGAGGAGAGGAGTGAAAACTAAACGCTAACCCTTGGAGGAGAGGAGAGGAGTGAAAACTAAACGCTAACCCTTGGAGGAGAGGAGAGGAGTGAAAACTAAATGCTAACCCTTGGAGGAGATGAGTGAAAACTAAACACTAACCCTTGGAGGAGAGGAGTGAAAACTAAACATTAACCCTTGGAGGAGAGGAGTGAAAACTAAACATTAACCCTTGAAGGAGAGGAGAGGAGTGAAAACTAAACACTAACCCTTGCAGGAGAGGAGTGAAAACTAAACACTAACCCTTGGAGGAGAGGAGAGGAGTGAAAACTAAACACTAACCCTTGGAGGAGAGAAAACTAAATGCTAACCCTTGAAGGAGAGGAGAGGAGTGAAAACTAAACATTAACCCTTGGAGGAGAGGAGAGGAGTGAAAACTAAACACTAACCCTTGGAGGAGAGAAAACTAAACGCTAACCCTTGGAGGAGAGGAGAGGAATGAAAACTAAACATTAACCCTTGGAGGAGAGGAGAGGAGTGAAAACTAAACACTAACCCTTGGAGGAGAGAAAACTAAATGCTAACCCTTGAAGGAGAGGAGAGGAGTGAAAACTAAACACTAACCCTTGGAGGAGAGAAAACTAAATGCTAACCCTTGGAGGAGTGAAAACTAAACACTAACCCTTGGAGGAGTGAAAACTAAACATTAACCCTTGGAGGAGAGAAAACTAAATGCTAACCCTTGAAGGAGAGGAGAGGAGTGAAAACTAAACGCTAACCCTTGGAGGAGAGGAGAGGAGTGAAAACTAAACATTAACCCTTGGAGAAGAGGAGAGGAGTGAAAACTAAATGCTAACCCTTGAAGGAGAGGAGAGGAGTGAAAACTAAACGCTAACCCTTGGAGGAGAGGAGGAGTGAAAACTAAACGCTAACCCTTGGAGGAGAGGACAGGAGTGAAAACTAAATGCTAACCCTTGAAGGAGAGGAGAGGAGTGAAAACTAAACGCTAACCCTTGGAGGAGAGGAGAGGAGTGAAAACTAAACGCTAACCCTTGGAGGAGAGGAGAGGAGTGAAAACTAAACGCTAACCCTTGGAGGAGAGGAGAGGAGTGAAAACTAAACGCTAACCCTTGGAGGAGAGGAGAGGAGTGAAAACTAAACACTAACCCTTGGAGGAGAGGAGAGGAGTGAAAACTAAATGCTAACCCTTGGAGGAGATGAGTGAAAACTAAACACTAACCCTTGGAGGAGAGGAGTGAAAACTAAACATTAACCCTTGGAGGAGAGGAGTGAAAACTAAACATTAACCCTTGAAGGAAAGGAGAGGAGTGAAAACTAAACGCTAACCCTTGGAGGAGAGGAGTGAAAACTAAACGCTAACCCTTGGAGGAGAGGAGAGGAGTGAAAACTAAATGCTAACCCTTGGAGGAGATGAGTGAAAACTAAACACTAACCCTTGGAGGAGAGGAGTGAAAACTAAACACTAACCCTTGGAGGAGAGGAGTGAAAACTAAATGCTAACCCTTGGAGGAGAGGAGGGGAGTGAAAACTAAACACTAACCCTTGGAGGAGAGGAGAGGAGTGAAAATTAAACACTAACCCTTGGAGGAGAGGAGTGAAAACTAAACACTAACCCTTGGAGGAGAGGAGTGAAAACTAAATGCTAACCCTTGGAGGAGAGGAGTGAAAACTAAACACTAACCCTTGGAGGAGAGGAGAGGAGTGAAAACTAAACACTAACCCTTGGAGGAGAGGAGGGGAGTGAAAACTAAACACTAACCCTTGGAGGAGAGGAGTGAAAACTAAACATTAACCCTTGGAGGAGAGGAGTGAAAACTAAACATTAACCCTTGAAGGAGAGGAGAGGAGTGAAAACTAAACGCTAACCCTTGGAGGAGATGAGTGAAAACTAAACGCTAACCCTTGGAGGAGAGGAGTGAAAACTAAACGCTAACCCTTGGAGGAGAGGAGTGAAAACTAAACGCTAACCCTTGGAGGAGAGGAGTGAAAACTAAACACTAACCCTTGGAGGAGAGGAGTGAAAACTCCATTTTAATGAGTTGATGTGAGTCATGCTGTGAATTGAATGAGTCCCAAATGTAGTACAGTACAGTACTTTCCATAGTGCCCTGATCAAAACAAGTGCACTATGTTGGGAATTAGGTGCCATTTGGGACTAACACAGTGAAATGAAGTCCAGGGTCAATATAGAAACCTGAGCCAATGAGAAGGCAACATCCTGGAATTTCAACCTGTACATCCTGTTAAGAAGAGAAAGGCGAGGAACCTTGCTATACCGCACACAAACCCCTTTTGGACAGAAAATTCATCCTCATATTTGTTTTTGTTTTTCTGCTCTTTTGCACCCTGGTATTTATACTTGCACATCCTCATCTGCACAAATATCACTCCTGTGTAAACTTGCTAAATTGTAATTACTTCGCCACTATTGGCCCAATTTATTGCCTTACCTCCTTACTTCGTTTGCACACACTGTATACAGATTTTTTATTCTGTTATTGACTGTACATCTGTTTATCCCATGTGTAAATCTGTGTTGTTTTTGTCGCACCCCTTTGCTCTGTCTTGGCCAGGTCTCGGTTGAAAATGAGAACTTGTTCCCAACTGGCCTACCTGGTTAAATAAAGGTGAAATAAAATAATTAAAAAATGAATAAAAATTATATGTACAAGAGAAATACTCTCATAACTATCCATTTGGTAACCTTTTATGTTAACGGTCCTTCTAAACCATGTTAACAGTCCTTCTAAGCCATGTTAACAGTCCTTCTAAGCCATGTTAACAGTTCTTATAAACCAGGTTAACAGTCCTTATAAACCATGTTAACAGTCCTTATAAACCATGTTAACAGTCCTTATAAACCATGTTAACAGTCCTTATAAACCATGTTAACAGTCCTTATAAACCAGGTTAATAACAGTCCTTATTAACCATGTTAACAGTCCTTATAAACCATGTTAACAGTCCTTATAAACCATGTTAACAGTCCTTATAAACCAGGTTAATAACAGTCCTTATTAACCATGTTAACAGTCCTTATAAACCATGTTAACAGTCCTTTATAAACCATGTTAACAGTCCTTATAAACCATGTTAACAGTCCTTATAAACCATGTTAACAGTCCTTATAAACCATGTTAACAGTCCTTATAAACCATGTTAACAGTCCTTATAAACCATGTTAACAGTCCTTATTAACCATGTTAACAGTCCTTATAAACCATGTTAACAGTCCTTATAAACCATGTTAACAGTCCTTATAATCCAGGTTAATAACAGTCCTTATTAACCATGTTAACAGTCCTTATAAACCATGTTAACAGTCCTTTATAAACCATGTTAACAGTCCTTATAAACCATGTTAACAGTCCTTATAAACCATGTTAACAGTCCTTATAAACCATGTTAACAGTCCTTATAAACCATGTTAACAGTCCTTATAAACCATGTTAACATTCCTTATAAACCATGTTAACAGTCCTTGTAAACCATGTTAACAGTCCTTATAAACCATTTACTAACTATAGGTAATATATTTTGCATTCCCTAATCTAAAGGGAGTGCTATTTAAACCTAACCCTAACCCACTAACCCCTACCCCCCTACCCCTTAACCCAATAACCCTCTAACCCTAACCTGAACCCTAACCCACTACCCCGTAACCAAATAACCCACCAACCCCTAACCCACTACCCCTTAATTAACCAAATAACCCACTGACATCTAACCCACTACCCCTTAACCAAATAACCCTCTAACCCTAACCCACTACCCCTTAACCAAATAACCCTCTTACCCTAACCCACTACCCCTTAACCAAATAACCCTCTTACCCTAACCCACTACCCCTTAACCAAATAACCCACTAACCCCTAACTCACTACCCCTTAACCAAATAACCCTCTAACACTTACCCTAACCTTAACCCTAACCCACTACCCCTTAACCAAATAACCCTCTAACACTTACCCACTACCCCTTAACCAAATAACCCTCTAACACTTACATTAACCTTAACACTTACCCTAACCTTAACACTTACCCTAACCTTAACACTTACCCTAACCTTAACACTTACCCACTACCCCTTAACCAAATAACCCTCTAACACTTACATTAACCTCAACACTTACCCTAACCTTAACACTTACCCTAACCCTCTAACCCTTACCCTAACCCTCTAACCCTTACCCTAACCTTAACACTTACCCTAACCTTAACACTTACCCTAACCTTAACACTTACCCTAACCTTAACACTTACCCTAACCTTAACACTTACCCTAACCTTAACACTTACCCTAACCTTAACACTTACCCTAACCCTCTAACCCTTACCCTAACCCTCTAACCCTTACCCTAACCTTAATCCTTACCCTAACCTAAAAACAGAATGGAAAAGACTTCCTCTTTTCTTGTAAGTCTTAAACTTTACTTTCCTAATTTTGAATGCACTTACCCGAACCTTAACACTTACCCTAACCCTCTAACCCTCTAACCCTCTAACACTTACCCTAACCTTAACCCTTACCCTAACCTTAACACTTACCCTAACCTTAACCCTTACCCTAACCTTAACACTTACCCTAACCTTAACACTTACCCTAACCTTAACCCTTAACCTAACCTTAACCCTTACCCTAACCTTAACACTTACCCTAACCTTAACACTTACCCTAACCTTAACCCTTACCCTAACCTTAACCCTTACCCTAACCTTAACATATTTCTAAACTACCAGTCCTAACCTTAACACTTACCCCTAACCTATATGGCCTTACCCTAACCTTAACCCTTACCCTAACCTTAACCCTTACCCTAACCTTAACCCTTACCCTAACCTTAACACTTACCCTAACCTTAACACTTACCCTAACCTTAACACTTACCCTAACCTTAACCATAATAGCTGTCAGCTGTAACATGTCGTCTAATACACAAAGCTACAAAATGAGAAACCGCAAAGGTTTGAAGTCTCAAACAAACGCAGAATGTCAACTACATGCCCGTAAAGAAAGAGAGAGAACTATACCAGGCATCCAAAGCTTTGCTGTTTTTTCCAAGCCATATTCATTATGTATCCTTCCCATGAGAGTAGGAGTCAACTGTAATCTCTTTCTTACAGATAAAAACAGAATGGAAAGAGACTTCCCTCTTTCTTGTAAGAAGTCTTAATTAGCCGAAGCAGAGGCAATCACCACTTTACTTTCCTAATTTTGAATGCATCTAGTCTAGAAGTACCCACAGCATCAAAAGGCGTTGTTTCACATCAACAGGAGGAACACGAACACAGCTAGCTCCTCTCCTCCTTTTCTCCAGGATATTTTTCATTTTAATATGCAAGCAAACCCAGCTATTGTCTTTACCACATGACTGGCGCTAACCCTGAACATCACTGATCTACGCTCATTAAAACGTTATTCACTGATTAAATAGCACGGGCCTTGTCAATGGCACATAATAATGAGTCTTCTATTTCACTCATCCAGCACTAATATGTTCCTCACTGCCAGTCTGTGTAGTATGCTGGCCTGTGAAGGGGCATATATCCTCACTGCCAGTCTGTGTAGTATGCTGGCCTGTGAAGGGGCATATATCCTCACTGCCAGTCTGTCTAGTATGCTGGCCTGTGAAGGGGCATATATCCTCACTGCCAGTCTGTCTAGTACGCTGGCCTGTGAAGGGGCATATATCCTCACTGCCAGTCTGTCTAGTATGCTGGCCTGTGAAGGGGCATATACTCTGCCAGTCTGTCTAGTATGCTGGCCAGTCTGTGTAGTATGCTGGCTGGCCTGTGAGTATGCTGGCCTGTGGGCATATATCCTCACTGCCAGTCTGTCTAGTATGCTGGCCTGTGAAGGAGCATATATCCTCACTGCCAGTCTGTCTAGTATGCTGGCCTGTGAAGGGGCATATATCCTCACTGCCAGTCTGTCTCGTACGCTGGCCTGTGAAGGGGCATATATCCTCACTGCCAGTCTGTCTAGTATGCTGGCCTGTGAAGGGGCATATATCCTCACTGCCAGTCTGTGTAGTATGCTGGCCTGTGAAGGGGCATATATCCTCACTGCCAGTCTGTCTAGTATGCTGGCCTGTGAAGGGGCATATATCCTCACTGCCAGTCTGTCTAGTATGCTGGCCTGTGAAGGGGGATATATCCCTACTGCCAGTCTGTCTCGTACGCTGGCCTGTGTAGGGGCATATATCTACCCTGTGCATATATCCTCTCTGCCAGTCTGTCTAGTATGCTGGCCAAACAACTGTTTTCCAAACCCTCTAACCTGTAGGGGATATGGATCCCAATAGTTCCTGCCAGTCTGTCTTCCTGGGGTTTTTATGGATCCCCGCTGGCCTGTGTCCAGCAAAATTGGGCAGCATATATTTCTACACACTGTGTGCCCTCAAGCCCCTATCCACCACTACCACAGATCTACAGTACTAAATCCATGTGACGTGTGTGGTCATGTCACGTGTGGAAGGCTAGTGGTGGAATGCTGCGTTTATTTGTATTTGTTTATAAATCACTTGCATCAGTTACTTGTGTGGTACTGTGGGATAGAGTTCCATGTAGTCATGGCTCTATGTAGTACTGTGGAATAGAGTTCCATGTAGTCATGGCTTTATGTAGTACTGTGGAATAGAGTTCCATGTAGTCATGGCTCTATGTAGTACTGTGGAATAGAGTTCCATATAGTCATGGCTCTATGTAGTACTGTGGAATAGAGTTCCATGTTGTCATGGCTCTATGTAGTACTGTGGAATAGAGTTCCATGTAGTCATGGCTCTATGTAGTACTGTGTGCCTCCCATAGTCTGTTCTGGACTTGGGGACTGTGAAGAGCTGTGTGGCAGACGTTTAAACAGACAGCTCGGTGCATTTAAACATCTCAATGCCTCTCATAAATACAAGTAATGATGAAGTCAATCTCTCCTCCATATTGAACCAGGAGAGATTGACATGCATAGTATTAATATTAGCTCTCCATGTGCATCCACGGGCCAGTCATGCTGCCATCTTCAGATACAATTGTAATTTTCTTAGTCCATTTTTGTGGCACCTGACCACATGACTCAACAGTAGTCCAGGTTCGATAGAACAAGGGCCTGAAGGACCTGCTTTATTTTTTACTCTCCCCATCTCCCCATCACCTAAACTTGCTCAGCTTCCAAATTATTCATTACAATATTTAGTTGCGGTTTTGTGAATAATTTGTCCCAAATATAATGCTTTTAGTTTAATAAATATTTAGATGAAACTTATTTCTTGCCACCCACTGTAACGGTTTTCTTTAGGTGAAGTAGAGGCGGACCAAAACGTAGCGTGGTGGTTATTCATGTTCTTTAATAAAGACACTAGACATGAATAAACTAACAAAAACAATAAACGTGGAAAACCAAAAACAGCCCAATCTGGTGCAAAACACAGAGACAGGAACAATCACCCATAAACACACAGTGAAACCCAGGCTACCTAAATATGGTTCCCAATCAGAGACAATGACTAACACCTGCCTCTGATTGAGAACCATATTAGGCCAGACATAGAAATAGACAAACAAGACATCCAACATAGAATGCCCACTCAGATCACACCCTGACCAACCAAAACTTAGAAACATAAAAAGCAAACTATGGTCAGGGTTTGACACCCACTCTGAATATAACTGCACTTCTTTGTGAAGTGTTGCAGTCATTTCAGTCTCTGTAGTAGCTGATATGTACAGTGTTGAGTCATCTGCATACATAGACACATAGACTTTAATCAAAGTCACTGGCATGTCATTAGTAAAAATTGAAAAAAAAGTAATGGGCCTAGACAGCTGCCCTGGGGAATTTCTGATTCTACCTGGATTATGTTGGAGAGGCTTCCATTAAAGAACATCCTCTGTGTTCTGTTAGACAGGTAACTCTCTATCCACAATATATTAGGGGTTGTAAAGCCATAACGCATATGGCTGTCCAGCAGCAGACTATGATCGATAATGTCAAAAGCTGCACTGAAGTCTAACAAGTCAGCAACCAGAATATTCTTATTCTAAATTTCCCCCTGCCAATCATCAGTCATTTGCGTAAGTGCTGTGCTTGTTGAACTTCCTTCCCTCTAGGCATGCTGAACATTTGTTGTTCAATTTGTTTACTGTAAAATAGCATTGTGTCTGGTCAAACATAATTTTTTCCAAAAGTTTACTAAGGGTTGGTAACAGGCTGATTTGTCGCTTATTTGAGCCAGTAAAGGGGGCTTTACTATTCTTAGGTAGCAGAATTACTTTTGCTTCCCTCCAAGCCTGGGGTAACACACTTTCTAGTTGGTTTAAATAAAAAATATGGCAAATAGGAGTGGCGACATCATCCACTATTATCCTCAGTAATGTTCCATCCAAGTTGTCAGACCCCGGTGGCTTGTCATTGTTGCTAGACAACAATAATGTTTGCACCTCTTCCACACTCACTTTACGGAATTCAAAATTATAATGCTTGTGTTTCATAATTTGGTCAGATATAGTTAGATGTGTAGTGTCAGCGTTTGTTTCTGGCATGTCATTCCTAAATTAGTTAATCTTGCCAATTGAAACAATCATTAAAGTAGTTGGCAATATCAATGTGCTTTGTGATGAATGAGCCATCTGATTCAATGAAAGATGGAGCTGAGTGTGCCTTTTGTCCCATAATTGTACTTACGGTGCTCCAAAACTTTTTACCATCATTCTTTATGTCATTTATCTTTGTTTCATAGTGTTGTTTCTTCTTCTTTTTTATTCAGTTTAGTCACATGATTTCTCAAATTGCAATACATTTGCCAATCGTTTGTGCAGCCAGACTTATTTGCCATTCCTTTTGCCTCATCCCTCTCAATCATAATTTTTTTTTCAATTCCTCAACAATCAACAGGGATTTAACAGTTGTTACAGTAATTTTCTTAATGGGTGCATTGCTTATTAGTAACTGGAAGAAGCAATTTCATAAATGTGTCAAGTTCAGTGTCTGTCTGGTTGCTCCTCATTACACACCACAGACCAAAAAATATTCTTTATATCAACAACATAGGACTTATTGTATGAGATCTTATACACTATGTTTGGCCCAGCCTTTGGATTTTTGGTTTTCCTCGATATGGCCACTATATTGTTATCACTACATGCGATGGATTTAGATACTGCTTTCATGCAAATATCTGCAGCGTTAGTAAAGATGTGATCAATACATGTTGATGATGTCATTCCTGTGCTGTTTTTAACTACCCTGGTAGGTTGACTGATAACCTGAACCAGGTTGCAGGCACTGGTTACAGTTTGAAGTGTTTTATTCAATGGGCAGCTTGATGAATGCCAGTCAATATTTAAATCACCCATAAAATATACCTCTCTGTTGATATCACATACATTATCAAGCATTTCACACATGTTATCCATCACTTGGTGACCTATAGAAGCTTCTCACCAGAATGGGCTTTAGGTGAGGCAAGTGAACCTGTAGGCATATTTCTTCAACAGTATTTAACATGAACATCCTCTCTAATCAATATAGGAATGTTGTTCTGAATATAAACAGCAACTCCTCCACCATCTGCATTTATATATTTTCTGCACATCTTTTTACTTTGTATTGCTACTACTGTATAATCAAATGTATTATCTAAGTTAGTTTCAGATATAGTCATAATATGAATGTCATCTGTTGCAAGCAAATTATTGTTTTGATGAACCTTGTTTCTTAAGCTACATATGTTAACGTGGGCTTTTTAAAGCACTTTTCTTCCGGGATCCTTACTTGTTTTTATTGCTTTACTGGAAAGCTTAGCATAAGTAGATATGCTCATGTTATTTATGTTAGTGCAGGGTGAGGGAACCCTGGCTCAATGCTACCAGTATAAATGTGGTTCATAAGCACATGATTACTGCATATAATAGCTGTAGGATCAGCAGAGCCCTTCAGGGCAGTTAAAGGGACATAAATTAGGTTACTTACATTGTGTCTACCAACACCCCTGGGGTAATGTACATTTGCTGAAGCATTACGACAAATCTGAGTCACAATGGTAGGGATTACCTGAGCTGGACTTGGGTCGTTGATAAGTCATCGTCTCAACGCAGCGTTATAATGCTGTGAAAGGCTCCAGGAACCTGCGTTACAATGGTAGGGATTAACTGAGCTGGGTTTAGGTCATTGATAAGTCATCGTCTCAACGCAGCATTATAATGCTGTGAAAGGATCCAGGAACTCAAATGATTTGGGTGGATCCCATCCTCCTTATAAAATGTGTTTTGTTTCCAAAAGGTATTGAAAATGTCAAAAAAAGTTACACTTATTGAGCTGCTTTAATCTTGTAGCCAGTTGTGAAGAGAAAGAATCCTGCTAAAGCGATCAATGCTGTGATTCAGAGAGGGCACAGGGCCAGATATGATGGGTCTATTATTAGTGTCTAGCTGAGAGTCAATCAGCTCTTTAAAATCTAGTTTCAACAATTCAAGAACTGCCCTTCATGATGTCATTAAAACCCACATGGACTAGGACAGAATCAATGTCCATGTCCTGGTGTAGTACATTCGGGAGCAGCTTAGTAATGGCATTTACTCCAGCTCCGGGATGGGACATTGTTTTTGTACCAGGAACGGTCACATTTCTTTACCACGGAGCAAAAAAACAAAAATCAAGTCTGGCGAGAAGGACGAGGAGACCCATCACAAATAATCTATTAAATTATTTGTGATGGGATGAAATGTGATATTAGCTTCTTAAATGTGAGATGTGGGTTTTCATAAGTTAGGGCTGCTCACTCAGTGGCCCGCCCACGTGAAGAGACAGAGGTTGTACACTTTTCACACACACCCATCTTCTTTCCTATATAAGCTCTTGACTACAACATAACTTCCTGTTCCCATGAGATAGGATGACGATCCTGTGTCAGAATGGTTCAGATAAAACTACAAGAATGAAGCCAACATCAGCATGAGCTTTGGTTGCGAATGGTATGAACTTTGAACTCTTATTTACGACAGAAGTGATACCTCCTTGTCGTTGAGTTAGCGACCGCAGCTGCAAACGCAGGTTAGGAAGGAACAGACAGAGTATCCCATCTATCACACAACGACGTTACTACAACTTATCCAATTGACCACCAGAGACATTCTTCAAAGGACAGATGACTCTGTTTGACAACATGGGCTTCCATCTACCACCAACCTACTGAAGCGAAGCTCAGAGTAAATATTTATTGCATTTTCCTTTTCCAAATGGGCGGTAATTTAGAATGCATAACATACTGTATTTATGATAGCACAGCATCGCCTCTGTTTCAGTGTCCCGCTCTTTCACTCAAACCCAGCCCTTTTCTTTGTGTAACAAGCTGTCATATCTGTTCCGCCCACTAGGGACGTTTCCCATGACGTAAAGAATTGTCCAGGTATAATTAATTATTTGTATATGTTATTCTGTGTGATTAGTTAGGTATTTAGTAAATAAATAATTAAACCCAATTTGGCATTGCTGATTCAACTTGTTAGCCAGGGTTCTTGCAGATAACCAAGAATGTACAACTTTCAGAATATGAGACTGAAGTAAGATGACGATTAATGTTGACTGCTATTGATGTAAAATCTTTAAGAGTTTATTCGGAAGATAACAGCTCTATAAATATTATTTCGTGGTGCCCGACTCTCTAGTTAATTACATTTACATGATTAGATCAATCAGTTGATATTAATTACAGAGAAATTATTTTATAGAATAGCATGTCATAGCAATTAATCCGGCATAGCCAAAGACACTACACAGGCTTCTGTAATACTTGTGTTGTGGAGAAATGACCAGTCAGGAGACGGGAGTACAGTTAATTCCTCGTCTAGTCAAAACCCCTCATGCTCTACAGTTCCCGGCACCCGAGTGCTCATGTGCATTTCCTATTAGGTGTAGTAACGTAACACTGCCGTCATGCATTACTGCTTAGTAACAGCATAGTAACTCATATAAACCGATGTAGATCCCAGATAGTACAGCTTCAACATGTCTATTATCCAACTTAACAGACAGTAGTTGGTGCATCTATCAAAAAAAGTATTTGTCTCCTAGCAGCCCCACTATATTACATTTCCTTTAGGATCTAAGAATCTGTGTTGCTTCACCCCTCTCAATGTACTGTATGTTAGACTACTAGACCAGACAGTGATGACGCTGTATGTTAGACTACTAGACCAGACAGTGGTGATACTGTATGTTAGACTACTAGACCAGACAGTGGTGATACTGTATGTTAGACTACTAGACCAGACAGTGGTGATACTGTATGTTAGACTACTAGACCAGACAGTGATGATACTGTATGTTAGACTACCAGACCAGACAGTGGTGATACTGTATGTTAGACTACTAGACCAGACAGTGGTGATACTGTATGTTAGACTACTAGACCAGACAGTGGTGATACTGTATGTTAGACTACCAGACCAGACAGTGATGATACTGTATGTTAGACTACTAGACCAGACAGTGGTGATACTGTATGTTAGACTACTAGACAAGACAGTGGTGATACTGTATGTTAGACTACTAGACCAGACAGTGGTGATACTGTATGTTAGACTACTAGACCAGACAGTGATGATACTGTATGTTAGACTACTAGACCAGACAGTGGTGATACTGTATGTTAGACTACTAGACCAGACAGTGGTGATACTGTATGTTAGACTACTAGACCAGACAGTGGTGATACTGTATGTTAGACTACTAGACCAGACAGTGGTGATACTGTATGTTAGACTACTAGACCAGACAGTGGTGATACTGTATGTTAGACTACTAGACCAGACAGTGGTGATACTGCATGTTAGACTACTAGACCAGACAGTGGTGATACTGTATGTTAGACTACTAGACCAGACAGTGGTGATACTGTATGTTAGACTACTAGACCAGACAGTGGTGATACTGTATGTTAGACTACTAGACCAGACAGTGATGATACTGTATGTTAGACTACCAGACCAGACAGTGGTGATACTGTATGTTAGACTACTAGACCAGACAGTGATGATACTGTATGTTAGACTACCAGACCAGACAGTGGTGATACTGTATGTTAGACTACTAGACCAGACAGTGGTGATACTGTATGTTAGACTACTAGACCAGACAGTGATGATACTGTATGTTAGACTACTAGACCAGACAGTGGTGATACTGTATGTTAGACTACTAGACCAGACAGTGGGTAACTTGTGTAACATTATACTTGAGATGCCGTCTAGATAGAGGAGCTACACATCCTGGATATTGTTGACTCAGAGAACATTTCCTTCCGCTTGTTCTGATCTTCCCAGCAGGCAGACTCCTAACTCCTAAACAGTGCTGCCTTAACATGAAATATTTCAAGAGAAATCATTGGCTATGGTGTTCTGTAGTGTGTAGTGCAAGCTGAGAAGCAACTCCACTGGGTCTAAGGAGATTTAGCTAGCTTCACTTTGACAACCATTAAAAACAAAAAGCTTCCTTAATGATTTTCTTTCTGAGACTTTCTTATAGGTACTATAAAGGCTCATCCTTTTCCTCTACCATCCAACCCTTACAAACAGGGACCACTGTAAAAAAAGAAAAGAAAAGTAAAATACTAAAATAACAAGCTTTTTTTACCAGGTAAGTTGACTGAGAACACATTCTCATTTACAGCAATGACCTGGTGAATAGTTAGAGGAGTGGGGGTGAATGAACCAATTAGAAGCTGGGGGTGATAAGGTGGCCATGATGGTATGAGGATCAGATTGGGAATTTAGCCAGGACACCGGGGTTAACACCCCTACTCTTATGATAAGTGCCAAGGAATATTTTGGGACCACCCATTTAAAGTCCCATCTGAAAGACGGCAGCCTATACAGGGCAATGTCCCCAATCACTTTGTTTAGACAGAGAAAACAGTGCCTCCTACTGGCCCTCGAACACCATTTCAAGCAGCATCTGGTCTCCCATCCATGGACTGGACCAGGACCAACACTGCTTAGAATCAGAGGCACATCAGCAGAGGGATGCAGGGTGGTATGGTGAGGTGTTAGTGTGTTTTTGTGAGGTTGGCTGTTCATTTGTGTGTATATATGTGTGTGTGTGTGTGTGTGTGTGTGTGTGTGTGTGTGTGTGTGTGTGTGTGTGTGTGTGTGTGTGTGTGTGTGTGTGTGTGTGTGTGTGTGTGTGTGTGTGTGTGTGTGTGTGTGTGTGTGTGTGTGTGTGTGTGTGTGCATTGTGTGTGTGTGTTTTACCGTGCCGAGGGGATGACAAAGCCCTCCTCTGTTACTTCTCCCTGTGTCCTCCGTCCTCCTGCCAAATGTCTCTCACTGAACAGAAACCTTGTGTCTTCCTCCCCAATGTCTCTCACAGAACAGAAACCCCGTGTCTTCCTCCCTAATGTCTCTCGCTGAACAGAAATCACTCACTCTTTACTCTCTGTCTTCCCTTGTGGTCCAGTCAAGGTGCTGCTTACTGCAGTTTCTACATTCAATGAGCCTCCAGCCTACAAATAACGTACAGGGGAGTGGGCACAATGGCCTTGAAATACAGAGCACAATGGCCTTGAAATACAGGGGACAATGGCCTTGAAATACAGGGGACAATGGCCTTGAAATACAGAGCACAATGGCCTTGAAATACAGAGCACAATGGCCTTGAAATACAGGGGACAATGGCCTTGAAATACAGGGGACAATGGCCTTGAAATACAGAGCACAATGGCCTTGAAATACAGGGCACAATGGCCTTGAAATACAGGGGACAATGCTTTTACCCATCAAACTTCCACTCCCAGGGAGAAAATGATAATTCAGCAGGGACAATCATCGAAGGGAAATAGCAGTACAGTACAGTAGAATCAGGCACTGTTACAGTAGAATCAGGCACTGTTACAGTAGAATCAGACACTGTTACAGTAGAATCAGGCACTGTTACAGTAGAATCAGGCACTGTTACAGTAGAATCAGGCACTGTTACAGTAGAATATTGTTCGATGTCCATAATGGTATCTTTAAATCAGGCACTGTTACAGTAGAATCAGGCACTGTTACAGTAGAATCAGGCACTGTTACAGTAGAATCAGGCACTGTTACAGTAGAATCAGGCACTGTTACAGTAGAATCAGGCACTGTTACAGTAGAATCAGGCACTGTTACAGTAGAATCAGACACTGTTACAGTAGAATCATGGGGTCACAGGAAGAGGAGAGAAACACGGCAAAAAAAGAGAAACATTCAAAATAATATTTGTATTATTACTTGACAGAACAGGGTGCCAAAGACTGTACATCGTAACGTTGGGTATCCATAAGGGTGAACATACAGCAGAAACATGTTGCAATTTTAAAACTAGCTTATTTTCCCATTCCAATTCTGATGGAATTGATTGCTTGCTGTTATTAGGTATTCTCAGTGCTATTCCCCACTGCTGAATGAACTGAGGCATGTATTCCCTTGACTGCTACACTGAAAATAAACCTTGGGATAATTGCAATAGAAGTGTATGGGGGTGGCAAATTGAGGTTGTGCAGTGCCCTACAGCCTATTTATAGATGTTCAGCGAACTGTTTTATAAAATGACTTGCGAGTGGCCTGTGTGATGTGTGTGCGCCTGTGTGGTGTGTGTGCGCCTGTGTGGTGTGTGTGTTCCAGTGTGGTGTGTGTGCGCCAGTGTGGTGTGTGTGTGCCAGTGTGGTGTGTGTGTGCCAGTGTGGTGTGTGTGTGCCTGTGTGGTGTGTGTGCCAGTGTGGTGTGTGTGTGCCAGTGTGGTGTGTGTGTGCCTGTGTGGTGTGTGTGCCTGTGGTGGAGAGTAGTTTTGTTGTTGTTGTTGTACTTTCTCTCCCCAATTGGTAGATACAATCTTGTCCCATCTCCGTACGGACTCGGGAGAGGAGAAGGTCGAGAGCCATGTGTCCTCAGAAACCCGACCCTGCCAAGCCGCACTGCTTCTTGACACACTTGATCCTGTGTCGGAGGAAACACAGTACAACTGGCGACCGAAGTCAGCTTGCAGGCGCCCGGCCCGCCACAAGGGGTCGCGAATGGACAAGGACATCCCAGCCGGCCAAACCCTCCCCTAACCCGGACAAACACTGGGCCATTTGTACGCTGAGTCATGGGTCTCCAGGTCACGGGCCGGCTGTGACACAGCCTGGGATCGAACACGTGTCTGTAGTGATGCCTTAGACCGCTGCGCCACTCGGGAGGCCGTAATAAGCTAGTTAACACATATATGGAGTGCCCTGTTCAAATAGTACACTATACAGGGATTAGGGTGACACAGGGCTCTGGTCAAAGTAATGCACTAAGTAGGGAATAGGGTGCCACAGGGCTCTGGTCAAAGTAATGCACTAAGTAGGGAATAGGGTGACACAGGGCTCTGGTCAAAGTAATGCACTAAGTAGGGAATAGGGTGACACAGGGCTCTGGTCAAAGTAATGCACTAAGTAGGGAATAGGGTGACACAGGGCTCTGGTCAAAGTAATGCACTAAGTAGGGAATAGGGTGACACAGGGCTCTGGTCAAAGTAATGCACTAAGTAGGGAATAGGGTGACACAGGGCTCTGGTCAAAGTAATGCACTAAGTAGGGAATAGGGTGCCACAGGGCTCTGGTCAAAGTAATGCACTAAGTAGGGAATACTGACACAGGGCTCTGGTCAAAGTAATGCACTAGTAGGGAATAGGGTGACACAGGGCTCTGGTCAAAGTAATGCACTAAGTAGGGAATAGGGTGACACAGGGCTCTGGTCAAAGTAATGCACTAAGTAGGGAATAGGGTGACACAGGGCTCTGGTCAAAGTAATGCACTAAGTAGGGAATAGGGTGACACAGGGCTCTGGTCAAAGTAATGCACTAAGTAGGGAATAGGGTGACACAGGGCTCTGGTCAAAGTAATGCACTAAGTAGGGAATAGGGTGACACAGGGCTCTGGTCAAAGTAATGCACTAAGTAGGGAATAGGGTGACACAGGGCTCTGGTCAAAGTAATGCACTAAGTAGGGAATAGGGTGACACAGGGCTCTGGTCAAAGTAATGCACTAAGAATAGGGAATAGGGTGACACAGGGCTCTGGTCAAAGTAATGCACTAAGTAGGGAATAGGGTGACACAGGGCTCTGGTCAAAGTAATGCACTAAGTAGGGAATAGGGTGACACAGGGCTCTGGTCAAAGTAATGCACTAAGTAGGGAATAGGGTGACACAGGGCTCTGGTCAAAGTAATGCACTAAGTAGGGAATAGGGTGACACAGGGCTCTGGTCAAAGTAATGCACTAAGTAGGGAATAGGGTGACACAGGGCTCTGGTCAAAGTAATGCACTAAGTAGGGAATAGGGTGACACAGGGCTCTGGTCAAAGTAATGCACTAAGTAGGGAATAGGGTGACACAGGGCTCTGGTCAAAGTAATGCACTAAGTAGGGAATAGGGTGACACAGGGCTCTGGTCAAAGTAATGCACTAAGTAGGGAATAGGGTGACACAGGGCTCTGGTCAAAGTAATGCACTAAGTAGGGAATAGGGTGACACAGGGCTCTGGTCAAAGTAATGCACTAAGTAGGGAATAGGGTGACACAGGGCTCTGGTCAAAGTAATGCACTAAGTAGGGAATAGGGTGACACAGGGCTCTGGTCAAAGTAATGCACTAAGTAGGGAATAGGGTGACACAGGGCTCTGGTCAAAGTAATGCACTAAGTAGGGAATAGGGTGACACAGGGCTCTGGTCAAAGTAATGCACTAAGTAGGGAATAGGGTGACACAGGGCTCTGGTCAAAGTAATGCACTAAGTAGGGAATAGGGTGACACAGGGGGTAATGCACTGTCAAAGTAATGCACTAAGTAGGGAATAGGGTGACACAGGGCTCTGGTCAAAGTAATGCACTAAGTAGGGAATAGGGTGACACAGGGCTCTGGTCAAAGTAGGGAATGACACAGGGCTCTGGTCAAAGTAATGCACTAAGGAATAGGGTGACACAGGGCTCTGGTCAAAGTAATGCACTAAGTAGGGAATAGGGTGACACAGGGCTCTGGTCAAAGTAATGCACTAAGTAGGGAATAGGGTGACACAGGGCTCTGGTCAAAGTAATGCACTAAGTAGGGAATAGGGTGACACAGGGCTCTGGTCAAAGTAATGCACTAAGTAGGGAATAGGGTGACACAGGGCTCTGGTCAAAGTAATGCACTAAGTAGGGAATAGGGTGACACAGGGCTCTGGTCAAAGTAATGCACTAAGTAGGGAATAGGGTGACACAGGGCTCTGGTCAAAGTAATGCACTAAGTAGGGAATAGGGTGACACAGGGCTCTGGTCAAAGTAATGCACTAAGTAGGGAATAGGGTGACACAGGGCTCTGGTCAAAGTAATGCACTAAGTAGGGAATAGGGTGACACAGGGCTCTGGTCAAAGTAATGCACTAAGTAGGGAATAGGGTGACACAGGGCTCTGGTCAAAGTAATGCACTAAGTAGGGAATAGGGTGACACAGGGCTCTGGTCAAAGTAATGCACTAAGTAGGGAATAGGGTGACACAGGGCTCTGGTCAAAGTAATGCACTAAGTAGGGAATAGGGTGACACAGGGCTCTGGTCAAAGTAATCTGGTCAAAGTAATGCACTAAGTAGGGAATAGGGTGACACAGGGCTCTGGTCAAAGTAATGCACTAAGTAGGGAATAGGGTGACACAGGGCTCTGGTCAAAGTAATGCACTAAGTAGGGAATAGGGTGACACAGGGCTCTGGTCAAAGTAATGCACTAAGTAGGGAATAGGGTGACACAGGGCTCTGGTCAAAGTAATGACACAGGGCTCTGGTCAAAGTAGGGAATAGGGTGACACAGGGCTCTGGTCAAAGTAATGCACTAAGTAGGGAATAGGGTGACACAGGGCTCTGGTCAAAGTAATGCACTAAGTAGGGAATAGGGTGACACAGGGCTCTGGTCAAAGTAATGCACTAAGTAGGGAATAGGGTGACACAGGGCTCTGGTCAAAGTAATGCACTAAGTAGGGAATAGGGTGACACAGGGCTCTGGTCAAAGTAATGCACTAAGTAGGGAATAGGGTGACACAGGGCTCTGGTCAAAGTAATGCACTAAGTAGGGAATAGGGTGACACAGGGCTCTGGTCAAAGTAATGCACTAAGTAGGGAATAGGGTGACACAGGGCTCTGGTCAAAGTAATGCACAGGGCAGGGCTCTGGTCAAAGTAATGCAAAGTAATGTGACACAGGGCTCTGGTCAAAGTAATGCACTAAGTAGGGAATAGGGTGACACAGGGCTCTGGTCAAAGTAATGCACTAAGTAGGGAATAGGGTGACACAGGGCTCTGGTCAAAGTAATGCACTAAGTAGGGAATAGGGTGACACAGGGCTCTGGTCAAAGTAATGCACTAAGTAGGGAATAGGGTGACACAGGGCTCTGGTCAAAGTAATGCACTAAGTAGGGAATAGGGTGACACAGGGCTCTGGTCAAAGTAATGCACTAAGTAGGGAATAGGGTGACACAGGGCTCTGGTCAAAGTAATGCACTAAGTAGGGAATAGGGTGACACAGGGCTCTGGTCAAAGTAATGCACTAAGTAGGGAATAGGGTGACACAGGGCTCTGGTCAAAGTAATGCACTAAGTAGGGAATAGGGTGACACAGGGCTCTGGTCAAAGTAATGCACTAAGTAGGGAATAGGGTGACACAGGGCTCTGGTCAAAGTAATGCACTAAGTAGGGAATAGGGTGACACAGGGCTCTGGTCAAAGTAATGCACTAAGTAGGGAATAGGGTGACACAGGGCTCTGGTCAAAGTAATGCACTAAGTAGGGAATAGGGTGCCATTTTGGGATACAGGGGTTTATTTGTTATATGTTCAACATATTTCACTCCATAGACAAGTATCTTTAGGTATCTAATTTTTAAGTATCTTTAGAGTCTTTCGAGCATTTTTCTTTTTGCCAAATGTTTCTAATCTTAAATCTTAAACTCATATATATTCTCTGTCCTCGAACACAATGCTCTGTATTTACTCTGCTCGGTCATATTTAGCTTCATCGAATAACACAATATGCCACAAATTGAATCTTCATTAACTGAATGAATGAGAAGTTGCAAGGCCCGTGCCATTGGTGTCGATGAACAGTCAACGCAAAGCCCATGCGCGTGATCACCTGACGATAAGAAAATCAGCCTTCTGACACTGATGCAGCGACTTCAAGAAATAATCAGACTGAGGCTTGTGCTCGGGACAGGAGTTTGATATCATGTTTGAACTACACTCTGAAGATTGTGGTGTTGATGTATTATATTTGGCATTGCTGCATGCAGGGCAAAACCAATTTGTTGACAGATGAGACTTTTGTGGACGAAAACTGTTGTGTAAAATTATGTCAGAATCACAAATGGCACCCTATACCTTACATTCCCATCCTTGCTATTCCCTTTTAGTGCACTATTGTTGAAAGTAGTGCACTATATAGGGAATAGGGTGCCATTTGGGACGTAGCCCCATAAGAATTCGTATATATATATATATGTTGTATTGAATGCAGCTTATAAAGGTAATTGTTCAGACTCTGTTCAAGAATCCTCTATATCCTCCTTTAATAGGTCTGTGACAGTAGCCACCCACTCTCTCTCTCTCTCTCTCTCTCTCTCTCTTTCTCTACCACATCTCACAGCCCAGCCAACACTGAGACTGCCTAGTTAACACAGTGGCCAAATGGCACCCTATTCCCTATGCACTACTTTTGACCAGTGATCTATGGACCCTGACACAGCGACACACACAGCTTTAGAAAACGAATGGCGACTCGGTAAGAACGTAATGCAATCAAGCTTCAAATGGAGACTTCCTATTCTAAATCTCACAGAATGGTGTTGTCCCCTTTAAGGTACACTATATATATATATATATACATAAGTATGTGGCTATCCTTACAAATTCGTGGATTTGGCCTATTTCAGCCACATCTTTTGCTGACAGGTGTATAAAATGGTGCACACAAACTCTGGAGCAGTGGAAACGAGTTCCCTAGAGCGATGAATCACGTTTCACCATCTGGCAGTCCCACGGAAGAACCTGGGTTTGGCAGATGCCAGGAGAACTCTACCTGCCCGAATGCATATGGCCAACTGTAAAGTTTGGTGGAGGAAGAATAATGGACTGGGGCTGTTTTTCATGGTTCGGGCCCCTTTCAGTTTCAGTGAAGGGAAATCTTACCGCTACAGCATGCAATGACATTCTAGATGCTTCTGTGCTTTGAACTTGGTGGTGACAGTTTGGGGAATGTTCTTTCCTGTTTCAGAATGACAATGCCCCCTTACACAAAGCTTGGTTCATACATAAATGGATTGTTGAGATCGGTGTGGAGGAATTTGACTGGCCTGCACAGAGACATGACCTCAACACCATCAAACACCTGTGTGATGAATTGGAACGGTGACTGCTAGCCAGGCCTAATCGCCCAACATCAGTTCCCGACCTCACTAATGCTTTTGTGGCTGAATGGAAGCAAGTCCCACCAGTAATGTTCCAGCATCAAGTGGAAAACCTTCCCAGAAGAGTGAAGGCTGTTATAGCAGCAATGTTCCAGCATCAAGTGGAAAGCCTTCCCAGAAGAGTGAAGGCTGTTATAGCAGCAATGTTCCAGCATCAAGTGGAAAACCTTCCCAGAAGAGTGGAGGCTGTTATAGCAGCAATGTTCCAGCATCAAGTGGAAAGCCTTCCCAGAAGAGTGAAGGCTGTTATAGCAGCAATGTTCCAGCATCAAGTGGAAAACCTTCCCAGAAGAGTGAAGGCTGTTATAGCAGCAATGTTCCAGCATCAAGTGGAAAGCCTTCCCAGAAGAGTGAAGGCTGTTATAGCAGCAAAGGTGGGGACCAACACCATATTAATGCCCATGATTTTGGAATGAGATGTTTGACAAGCAGGTGTCCACATATTTTTGCTAATATAGTGTATCTTACCTGGGTTGTGTTGACCTTTTTCCTGGAACACATTTCTCCCCATTTTAACCTAAACAGTGTTGGGGTTTCTCTTTTTGCTCGTGAGTATTTATATTTACAGACTACGACACGGAAAGGTTGGATACAGACTCAACAAGGCCGTTTCCAGACAAACCTGGCCTGCTGAACTCTAGCTGATTAATGGCTGTCAAATCGTTTTATCCTTCGGTTATGAAACTCCCTAAATGTACACGAAGACTATCGGGTTTGTGTTTGGCCTCGGTACCAACTCCAATGGCAACCCTTTCCCTGTAGACAAGTGCACTACTGTTGAGCAGATGTTTGTGATTGTGGACTTCAGGAAACAGCAGAGGGAACACCCCCCTATCCACATCGATGGAACAGTAGTGGAGAGGGTAGCTAGTTTTAAGTTCCTCGGCATACACATCACAGACAAACTGAATTGGTCCACTCACACTGACAGCGTCGTGAAGAAGGCGCAGCAGCGCCTATTCAACCTCAGGAGGCTGAAGAAATTCGGCTTGTCACCAAAAGCACTCACAAACTTCTACAGATGCACAATCGAGAGCATCCTGGCGGGCTGTATCACCGCCTGGTACGGCAACTGCTCCGCCCTCAACCGTAAGGCTCTCCAGAGGGTAGTGAGGACTGCACAACGCATCACCGGGGGCAAACTACCTGCCCTCCAGGACACCTACACCACCCGTTGTTACAGGAAGGCCATAAAGATCATCAAGGACATCAACCACCGAACCACTGCCTGTTCACCCCGCTATCATCCAGAAGGCGAGGTCAGTACAGGTGCATCAAAGCTGGGACCGAGAGACTGAAAAACAGCTTCTATCTCAAGGCCATCAGACTGTTAAATAGCCACCACTAACATTGAGTGGCTGCTGCCAACACACTGTCATTGACACTGACCCAACTCCAGCCATTTTAATAATGGGAATTGATGGGAAATGATGTAAATATATCACTAGCCACTTTAAACAATGCTACCTTATATAATGTTACTTACCCTACATTATTCATCTCATATACATATGTATATACTGTACTCTACAACATCGACTGCATCCTTATGTAACACATGTATCACTAGCCACTTTAACTATGCCACTTTGTTTACTTTGTCTACACACTCATCTCATATGTATATACTGTACTCGATACCATCTACTGTATGCTGCTCTGTACCATCACTCATTCATATATCC